>NW_024081141.1:418914-674263 GCF_003009895.1 Hyaena hyaena | reverse complement strand
CGGACGCTTAACCGACTAGGCCACCCAGGCGCCCCTGCCAGGTAGTATTTCATTGTGTGGATGTATCGCATTTTGTTTATCCATTCATCAAATTGGCACAGTTGGGTGGTTTTACTTTTTGACATTATAAATAATGCTGTTATGAACATTTGTGTGCAAGTTTTTATATGGACATAACATTTTTATTTCTTTTTGTTACATACTTAGTGAAGCTACTGGATTAGATTGAAAATTTTTTTTTTTAATATTTTTATTTCTTTCTAGGAGAGAGAGAGAGACAGCGTGAGCAGGGGAGGGTCAGAGAGAGAGGGAGACATAGACTCTGAAACAGGCTCCAGGCTCTGAGCTGGCAGTCAGCACAGAGCCCGACGCGGGGCTCGAACCCACAAACCGCGAGATCATGACCTAAGCGAAAGTCGGACGCCTAACCGACTAAGCCACCCAGGCGCCCTTAGAATGAAAATTTTTTTGAGTGTTTATCATTTTTGAGAGAGAACGTGTGTGCTTGTGCACAGGTGTGCGAGTGGGGGAGGGGCAGAGAGAGGGAGACCAAGAGGACCTGAAGTGGGCTCTCCTGTCAGTGGGGCTCGAACTCATGAACTGTGAGATCGTGACCTGAGCTGAAGTCGGATGCTTAACCGACTGAGCCATCCAGACGCCCCCTGAATTCTTTCTAATATATATTTTTAAATATTTATTTATTTTTGAGAGAGAAGCAGTGTGAGTGGGGGAGGGGGAAGGGAGGGGGCAGAGGATCTGAAGTAGGATCTGAAGTGGGCTCTGCGTTGGTAACAGAGAGACCAGTGCAGAGCTCAAACTCCTGAACTGTGAGATCATGACCTGAGCTGAAGTTGGATGGCTGACAACCACTCAGGCACCCCTATTTTATTTTATTTTATTTTATTTTATTTTATTTTATTTTATTTATAATTTTTTTATGTTTATTTTTGAGAGAGAGAGAGAGAGAGTGCAAATGGGGGAGGGGCAGAGAGTGAGAGAGACCCAGAATCTGAAGCAGGCTCCAGGCTCTGAGCTGTCAGCACAGAGCCCAGTGTGGGGCTTGAACTCACAGACTGTGAGATCATGACCTGAGCTAAAGTCAGACGCTTAACTGAGCCACCCAGGTGCCCCAGGCGCCCCAATTTTATGAGTTCCTTTGTATCTTTGAAAGTTCTTAAAAATGCAACAGTCTTACCGCATCTGCTGTGAATACCATCATCCTCCAGTTGATGTCTAAAACTGTGGCTAGTACTGAACCTTATATATTCTGTGTGTTTTCTTATATGTGCAAATCTATGATAAATTTTAATTTATAAATTAGGCACTATAAGAGGTTAACAATAACTAGTAATAAAATAGAGCAGTTACAACAGTATACCATAATAAAAGTTAACGTGAATGTGGTCTCTCAAAATATCTTATTGTAAAGTATATGTATATTGTACTTTACTCACCCTTCCTGTGATGATGCAAGATGACAAAATGTCTGCATGATAAAATGAAGTAAAGTGAATGATGTAGGTAGGCATTGTGACATAGGCTGTATTTGACCTTCTCACAATAATGTCAGAAGGAGGATCATCTGGGTAGCGTGGCCGAGCTGTCTAAGGCGCTGGATTAAGAAGGAGGATCATCTGCCTGCAACCATAATTGACCGTGGGTAACTGAAACTGCAGAAAGAGAAATCTGCAGATAAGGGGACACCACTGTATTTATTGCCTCTCTTTTGTTCATATCCCTAGCGGTCTTGCTGTTTCATTTATGTCACAGAAACTTTGAAGTTCTCTGTGTTCAACCATTAAATCCTGACTGTTTTTACTCCTAAATATTTCTTATCCGTGTCTTTCTCTTCATTGGAACCACAGCCCTACTTTAGATGTTTATTATCTTCCACCATTATCTAATGGAATAGCCCATAATATTCCTTTTCTTTCTTTTGATATTCCCCCTCTCAACTCTTATGATCCTTTCATTAGAGCATTTTATTAGTACTTTATAAATTATAGGGCAGATATTATAGTTGTTTTTATTTTATATCTTCCCAATAAGATAGAAGCTCTATAATGGCTAGGATTATATCTGACTATCCCCAGAGCTTAATACACTATCTGGCACGTGTCCTTATTTCTAGACTTATACCTACTGGGTTAAAAAATAAGTCAGGGGCGCCTGGGTGGCTCAGTCAAGCATCTGACTTCGGCTCAGGTTATGATCTCACAGCTTGTGAGTTTGAGTCCCGTGTCAAGCTCTGTGCTCAGAACTCAGAGCCTGGAACCTACTTCAGATTCTGTGTCTTCCTCTCTCTCTCTGCCCCTCCCCTTTTCACGCTCTGTCTCTCTCTTTCTCTCTCAAAAGTAAATATTAAAAGAGATAATGGGGCGCCTGGGTAGCTCAGTTGGTTAAGCGTCCAACTTTGGCTCAGGTCATGATCTCATGGTTCGTGGGTTTGAGCCCTTCATTTGGCTCTGTACTACAGCTCAGAGCCTAGAGCCTGCTTCAGATTCTGTGTCTCCCTGTGGTCTTTGTCCCCTCCTCCCCCCCACTCTCTGCCCCTCCCCCACTCCCACTCTGTCTTTCTCTCTCTCTCACAAATAAACATTAAAAAAAGATAAGTCAGATGTTAAAAACTCGATCTACTTTGTACCACAATGCCCTATACACTGACCATGTTGATTCCCTGCCATACGCTTTTGTGTACTCATGCTACTGGGAGTTGTGTGAAACTGTTTATCTCTCCATGCTCTCTCTCTACCATCACTTTTCAAAAAATCAGTCATTTGAATATCTGTCTTGGATCTGATGATGTCATCTGTTTTGAAGTTCATCTCTCCATATCCATCTTCTCCCTTTACCATCATTCTACACCATATTCTACTCCTCTTCATTCCTTCACTCTGCTTGTAGTGTTCTCTCTACTTGGAGCACCCCTCCCTTGCCAACATTTTTCACCTGGCTAACTCCTATGCATCCTTTAGAGTTTGGCCCAGATATCAGCTCCTCTGGGAAGTAAAGCCTTTTCTGAAGTTCTAGTCTGGGGAAATTACCCTTTTCAATGCCAGAACACCCTTGGAATGGCTTTTACTATAACATTTATGTTATTATTATGAAATTATCAGTTTCTCTTTTCTGCAGAGAAGTACATACAAGCTCTTCACAGAGAGAACTATTTGAATCCTCAGAGCTTACTATAGTACTTGGAACAATAGACAGTAAATAACTGATAAACATTTTACAGCCTACTCTTAGGGAGTCCACATGGCATAGGGCACTATAAGAATAAGCCCTAAAGGAAATTTATATTTGGTAAAGACTGTAAATTGTTAGTATACGTGTGTGTGTGTGTGTGTGTGTGTGTGTGTAATATGCTGTAGTAATTCTATAATCAGGAAAGATTTAATGTGGAAAAAATGAGTTTCAAACTTTTTTTTCTTCCTTTTTGAGAGGGAGAGTATGAGCTGGGGAGAGGGGTGGGGGAGAGAGTGAGAGAATCCCAGGTAAGCTCCATGCTCATTGCAGAGCCTGATGCGAGGCTTGATCCCACCATCCTGGGATCATGACCTGAGCCAAAATCAAGAGTTGGATGTTTAACTCACTAAGGCACCCAGGTGCCCCATGGAAAAAATGAGTTTAGAAGCAAGGCATATGGATTTGTATTGAGCAAAAGTTACTAATGAATTAGCAAGAACTTATGTTTTGACTCAGGAGGAAATAAGTTTCTGGTGTCTGTTCTCTATTCTTGTGTAGTCTAATTTAATATAAAATTATTAGGGGGCGCCTGGGTGGCTTAGTCGGTTAAGCGTCTGACTTTCGCTTAGGTCATGATCTCGCGGTTCATGGGTTCAAGCCCCGCGTCGGGCTCTGTGCTGACTGCCAGCTCAGAGCCTGGAGCCTATTTCAGTCTGTGACTCCCTCTCTCTCTGACCCTCCCCTGCTCACGCTGTTTCTCTCTCTCTCTCCTAGAAATAAATTTAAAAAAAAAATAAAATTATTAGAATTTTTTGTTAGATGTGTACCCATGTATAGTTCTGGGAGCTGGACAAAAAAAAAAAAAATTAAAGGCTCTTAACAGTTTGACACACAAAAAATAGTGACACAAAATACTGGTAGGACATACTGAGGTGATCATATTGTCAAGAAAAATTGATAGGCCCAGCAGAATCATGACTTATTAAAAAAATATGTATACATGTAACTTCTTTTCTTCTTTCTTTTTTATAGTTAGGGAATGTATATTTAGCTCTATATACCAGGAAACTTATAGTGACTTAACCAGGTAGGGGTTTATTGTTTTTATGTAACATGAAGTCTGAAGGTATTGAGTCTAAAGTTCCTGCGGCAACTCCAGGTGACGGTAGGAACTCTGGCCATGTTTACTTTTGCCTTTATGTGAGACAGTTGCCATGCTTACAAGACAGCTGCACCAGCTTTAGGCATTGTGACTTCTTTCCAGACAGGATAAAGGAGGAAAAAGTGAAGCTTGGTAAAGGAGGAAACAAGCTTAGTTCCTCCCATTTAAAGAGCTTTCCTGGGATGCCTGGATGGCTCAGCCATTTAAGTATCTGACTCTTGATTTCGGCTGAGGTCATGGTCTCGTGGTTCATGGTTGAGATCACGCCCTGTGTGACTCTGTCCTGACAATGTGGAGCCTGCTTGGGGTTCTCTCTCTCCTTCTTTCTCTGCCCCTCTTGGGCGCGCTCACTCTCTCTCAAAATAAATGGATAAACGTTAAAAAAAAAAAAAAAAAAGCTGGAAGTCTTACCCAGCAATTTTGTTTTACACCTGATTGGCCAAGACCTTGTCACTTGACTACTTCTTATCTGCAGGGGTATCTAGCAAGGGGAATATTTTTAACCTGGCACAGTGTTAACCTGAAAAAAATCCGGTGGCTTTTAGGCAGGAAGAAGGAGAGAATGAAAACTGGAAACAAGTAGTAGTATCTACTTTGAACCCCATAGCCTAATGCACATGCATACGCACAACACTGAGATAACCACAAATAGAGAATGAGGAATCCACTTAAGTAATTACTCAGTGTATATATATATTTATTTTTTTTGTAAGTTTATTTATTTATTTTGAGAGAAAGAGAGCATGCAAGTGGGAGAGTGGCAGAGAGAGGATCCCGAGCAAGTTCCACGCTGACAGTGCAGATCCCAGTGCAAGGTTCAGTCCCACCAACCATGAAATCATGACCTGAGCTGAAATCAAGAGTTGGACACTTAACCAACTGAGCCACCCAGGCACCACTGTACTTATTTAAAATTTTTTAAATGTTTATTTTTTGAGAGAGAGAGAATGTAAACTGGGGAGGTACAGAGAGAGAGGGAGACGTAGAATCCGAAGCAGGCTCCAGGCTCTGAGTTGTCAGCACAGAGCCCGATGGTGGGACTCGAGGCCACGAGCCTTGAGATCATAACCTGAGCCAAAGTCAAACACTCAGCCAACTGAGCCCCCTATTTAATTTTTAAAAACACTTTCTATGTTGAATATGCGGCTGGAACTCACAACTCTTGAGATCAAGTCACATGTTCTCCCAATTGGACCAGCCAGATGCCCCCTAAATAATTACTTTAAATGACTGAATCAATCTTTATTTTAAAACTTTCAAAAAATAACCTATTGAAAATTGTGGGAAAATAATGGTAGTTGGCAGTTTTTTGCCTCTTCCTCCTCCTCTTTTTTTTTTTTTTTAGTTTTCCTGAATTTCCCTTCTAAAAACAACTTATGTTATCTCCTAATATGATGTGATGAGACTATATTGCACTGACATGGTATTTTCCAGAACACATAAGTCTGGTCTAATGAGAAAACACCAAAAAAATTCAAATTAAGAGACATTGTACAAAATGCCAACCAATATTCTTAAAAATGTCAAAGTCATGAAAGGCAGAGACCCTTACAGATCCAAGTAGCCTAAGGAGACCTGGCACCTAAATGCAATGTAGTATCCTGGATGGGATCCTAGAAGAGAGTAAAGACATTGGTGGAAAAACTGATGAAATCCAGATAAAGTCTATTGTTTTTTACTAGTCTTGTATCACTCAATTAGTTTTGACAAATGTACCTTGGTTATTTAAGATTATTAAGGGAAGTTCGTTGAAGAATGTATAAGAACTTTCTGAATTGTCTTTATAATGCTTCTATAAGTCCAAAATCGTTCCAAAACAAAAATTATAATAGCTAGAGAAACTAAGTAGTAAAACCAAAAACTCTATAGTGAAACCTTATTATTTCTAATGAATGGTAGGGTGTCTTGGGTGGCTCAGTTGGTTAAGCGTCCAACTTCAGCTTAAGTCATGATCTTGCAGTTTGTGAGTTTGAGCCCTGAATCAGTCTGTGGTCAGTGAGGAACCCACTTCAGATCCTCTGTTCCCTTCTCTCTCTGCACTTCCTGACTCATGTGCGCCCACGCTCTCTCCCATAAATAAACATTCATAAAAAATGAGTTAAAAGAATTTAAGGTAGAAGTTATGAGAGAAAGTATAAATTCACATTAGAGGTGCCTGGCTGCCTCAGTCATTAGAACATCTGACTCTTGATCTCAGGATCTTGTTCTCAGGGTTGTAAACTTGATTTATTTTAAATATTTATTTATTTAAGTAATCTCTCACCCACCATAGGGCTCCAACTCATAACCCTGAGCTCAAGAGTCACATGCTCTTTTGACTGAGCCAGCCAGGCACCCCAATAAACTTGATTTTTTAAGAAAAGAAAAAAAGTCATCAGTCACTTTTCAAGGATTCTAGGAAACCTACTAATTATGCAGCTAGCAATTGATAGAATCAAGCATTAATTTTGTCTCTTAAACTGTATCTCCATCATAATCAAGTAGTCAATGTAGAGATGAATTTGGAGGCCATCTATATGAACTTTTTGGTAAATTCTTTATAAAAATGTAAAATTTATATTTTATCACTCTCAATTGTCAGCTTTTGTGCTATTAAAAAGTACAGTCCTGGGGCACCTGGATGGATTAGCTGGCTGAGCGTCTGACTTTGGCTCAGGCCATGATCTCACAGTTCATGAGTTCGAGCCCCACGCTGGGCTCTGTGCTAACAGCTCAGAGCCCGGAGCCTGTTTCTGATTCTGTGTCTCTTTCTCTCTCTGCCCCTCCCCTGCTCATGCTTTGTCTCTCTCAAAAATAAACAAACATTGGGGCACCTGGGTGGCTCAGTCAGTTAAGCGTCCAACTTCAGCTCAGGTCATGATCTCACAGTTCGTGGGTTTGAGCCCCACATCGGGCTCTGTGCTGACAGCCAGTTCAGACCTGGAGCCTGTTTCAGATTCTGTGTCTCCCTCTGTCTCACACCCTCCCCTCCTCATGCCATCTCTCTCTCAGAAATAAATAAAACATTTAAAAAAATTTTAATAAAAATATATAAGCATTTAAAAAAATAGAAAGTATAGTCCTTCTAGTCCTTTTTCTCTGATTTGCTTGGACTGGGAAACCAAATGAATAAAATCATTATTTTGAAAAATTAACAATGTATTATGAATTATCTATTTCTGTCACTAGAGACACTTTTATATTCCTGTTAGAGCTTTATTCTGGATGTTCCTCATGCTTAGGTGATGTGTTACCAGTATTGTGCTTGAATGTGGCTGAACCCACAAACCCTTCCTGGATTGAGATTCGATTCTTTGGATTAAATCTATTGTGTAAAATGAAACCTGTTCAGGAAATTCAGTGTATGCTTAATATAGGTATAGTTTTGAAAATCAGTCATACTGCGTTAATGATTACTGAATTAAAGAACACCGTGTCTTCCAAGTAATTCCAGAGACCAGATGAATAGAGAAGTGTATGGGAACTACCCTTTTGAAAATTATTGAGGAGTTTATTTTAGTATTGCCTGGGTTTTTTCTCAGAGAAGAATAGGTCATTTGACTTCTCATGGTGGTCTTAAAAGTTCATGATTTCAGCACACTTCTTCCCTTTGAAGAAACTGAAAAAGTGTGTTAACTGCCACAGCTATTTCAATAACTGATGCTAGAGGCAACCCTAGGCTGGGCAAGACTGTCATTAAACTGTGCCTTTGGTTTACTCGTTATTTTCATCATGGGAAGGAAAATCTTTAATTTATTTCATTGCTTAACCGATGCCACATTTTAAGATAAAACTGTTCTTTTTCTAAAACTGTTATTAGAAGAGGCTGGAAACAGATCCTGGTCTGATGCTGATGCTTTGTTAGCATTTCATCCCTTTTTGTTAAACTCATTTTATTTAACCTCATTTTCCAGTTTTCATATTTAAAAAAATCCTTTGCAGTCATAGCAGGGGTCAAGGAGGATATTAGCTTTGTCCGTTTTGTAAGAGTTTGATAGAAGCTTAGAGATACAGTTTTACAGAGTCCTAATATCTAAGTATTTCTTTGTTTCCCTTTTTACTGAATCATGCCACATCCTGAATGTTAGACTTATATTTCAATAAAATGGAGAAAAGTTTGCTTCTTTCCAGTTGATTGTGACAGTGGAGAACTTTGGGGTTTAATGAATTGCTTCTCCGATTTTAATGGAGTTAGGTTAGTTTTGGAAAGTAGATCAAAGATAATTTGCTTGTATGGATCATGGTTTTGCTTATTTTGTTTCTAAAGACCTATTATAGATAGCTGAATCTACAGGTTCATAACTATCTCTTTTGAAGGTAATTTTTGGTAGGTAACCAAAAATTATTAACTATCATTCTGTCTGAGCTTCTTGGGCTTACATCAAGAGGAGAAATTATCTATCCCCATTACAGGGAGTTTCCACTCAGTTTCATGTATAGTTTTTTTTTTTTTTAATGTTTTTATTTATTTCTGTGAGGGAGAGGGAGAGGGCGTAAGCAGGGGAGGGTCAGAGAGAGGGAGAGAGAGGGAGATACAGAATCTGAAGCAGGCTCCAGGCTCTGAGCTAGTTGTCAGCACAGAGCCCAGTGCGGGGCTTGAACCCACGAACTGTGAGATCATGACTTGAGCTGAAGTCGGCGCTTAACCAACTGAGCCACCCAGGTGCCCCTCATGTATAGTTTTTAAGGCAGGTTGATTAAATATAATAGTGGTGTATATCTTATTCCGTGATTTCTCACAATTGTTTTCCCACTAGATATTTTCCTAATAATACTAACTACAATATGTTAAATGTTTGTTATGTGACAGATATTATGCTAAGCACTTTACATCTATTATTTGTTTTTCACAACTTTGTGAGATTGATACTGTTTCATCCCAGTTTTACTGACGGAGAAACTGATAACTGAAGAAGGGTGCAGGGGCACATATCTGCATCTGTCCTACTCCAAAACCCGTTCTTAGCCTTGTATTCCAGGCCTTCCTCTTAAGCTCTGCCAATATCATGAAAATCTCAGAACATTCCAGTTTATTTTAATGCCTTAGGGTGATGCTTGGGAAGTGGTGGAATGAGAAGGAAAGCACCAGGAGAGCTTATTATTAGGCATTATAACTCAAAATTATGCTGATAAACTGAAAAGAGTGGAGATTAGGTACCAGAGCTGAGATTTGTAATGTGTATTTCTTTTTTTAAAATGTTTATTTTGAGAGAGAGAGAGAGCAAGTGTGTGTGCGAGCAGGGGAGGGGAGAGAGAGAGAGAGAGACTGAGAATCCCAAGCAGGCTCCACGCTGCCAGTGCAGAGCCCCACATGAGACTCAAACCTACCAACTGTGAGATCGTGACCTCATGTTTCTAGTTTTTTGTTGTTACTAAGTTACAGAACATATTACTGTCACAGGGGGCCCTGAGTGGCTCAGTCAAAGTGTCTTGACTCGATTTCCGTTCAGTTCATGATCTTACAGTTCCTGAATTGTGCTGTGCTGTGCTGACAGCATGGAGGCTATTGGGATTCTCTCTCTCTCCCTCTCTCTCTCTTTCTCTCTTTCTCCTTCTCTCCCTCTCTCCCTCTCTCTTTCTCTCTCTGCCCCTCCTCTGCTCATGCTTGCACACACTCTCTCTGTCTCAAAATAAATAAACTTAAAAAATATATATCACATATTTTTGTATACTCATGAGTATATCCATAGGACATTGCTGATTCAAAGTGGAATTACTTTGAAGATGTAATTTTTTAATGTAATTTTATTTATTAATTTTTTTAAAATGTTTTATTTCTGAGAGAGAGAGAGAGAGAGGCAATGTGAACAGGGGAGGGTCAGAGAGAGGGAGAGACAAAGAATCAAACAGGTTCCAGGCTCTGAGCTAGCTGTCATCACAAAGCCCAACGTGGGACTCGAACCCACAAACTGTGAGATCATGACCTGAGCCGAAGTCGGATGCTTAATCAGTTGAGCCACCCAAGTGCCCCATAATTTTATTTATTTTTAAAAATAAGGACTGTGCCCAACATGGGGCTTGATCTCATGACCTTGGGACCAAGAGTCACATGCTCAAGGGCACCTGGGTGGCTCACGTTGGTTGAGTGACCCATTCCTGATTTTGGCTCAAGTAATGATCCCTGAAAGATTCCTTTTCTCCCTCTGCCCCTGTCCCCCATTTTCTCTCTCAAAATAAATAAACATTAAAAAAAAAATTGCCAAATTGTCATTCATAATGTACTGTGGTTTCTAATCACCTATGTATAAAAATGCCTGTTTCCCCATATCCTTGCTAATGCTAATGCATTATTAGAGTTTTAACTTTTTGTGATCTGATAGGTGAAAAATTACAAAAGTCAGCAATACATAGAATTACATTTTAAGGGGCGCCTGGGTGGCTTAGTCGGTTAAGCGTCCGACTTTCACTTAGGTCATGATCTTGCGGTTCATGGGTTCAAGCCCCGTGTCGGGCTCTGTGGTGACTGCCAGCTCAGAGCCTGGAGCCTCTTTCAGTCTGTGACTCCCTCTCTCTCTGACCCTCCCCTGCTCACGCTGTCTCTCTCTCTCTCTCCTAGAAATAAATAAAACATTAAAAAAAAAAGAATTACATTTTAAAAATTAATTGAGAATGGGCCACCCGGCTGGCTCAGTTGACAGAGCATGCAACTCTTGATCTCAAGGTTGTAAGTTCGAGCCCCACATTGGGTGTAGAGATACTTAAAAATAAAATATTTTTAAAAATTAAATTATATTGACCATGTTTTTATATATTTGCTGGCTCTTTGTATTTTCAGTGATGGTTTTTGAGATTTCAAGAATGGATGGCAATATCAGTAAATGCGGCTTCAAAGCTTTGAAGAAATGGTGCTGTAAATGTAAAATGTCACTGAAATAACTGCAGCTTGATGACCTCCCCTACCTCCCCCCTTAACCCTTTTGCTCTCTTAATTTCAGGTGATCATGGAGCTCAGCTTGGCCTCCATGGAGCTGGTGGTGATGGAATACATGATGACACAGCAGGTGGAGAAGAAGGAGAAAACAGCCCAGATCCCCAACCCCAGGCTGGTCGGAGGACCCGGCGGGAAGCATGCACCTGCCCCTATTGTAAAGATAGTGAAGGAAGGTAAATTGACCCAGCCAGTCTCTTAAGAGTATAAAGGAGAAAAATTAATGGATTTGGAGTTAAGCAGAAGAGGGTTAATTTTTTAACATTTAAGACTTGGCAGTGTTGCAGAGGGACCAGAGATAGAGATAGCACAGTACATTTGATTGGGTTATATTATAGGATTTTGGTTCCAGCTCTGAGCCTTTCATCTACTCTAAGACCCTGGACCTTAATAGGTGCCTGCTTTCTCCATAGATAAGGTAATCAGATGCTGCCAACTGGTCTGATGATTGTTACCATATGTCTGTTTTGAGATGGTTTTAACAAAGTTGCTTGTAAAATAGTCTTGCAAAGAAAAAGAAAGATACCTACTGTAGTGACTTTTTTTCTATAGTGGCTGTGTGAGAATCATAAGGGTTTTCTGAGTCTTCTCTTCCTTCAAAACAGACAAAAATACTCCAATTAGAAAATTCTTCCATCACGGAGCCTAACGTGTCCTGCAGTGCAAAGTTCTGACAAATTTTTCTCATTAGTAGAATATTCTATTTTATTCAGTATTCTCTCTAGAGAGTTCCAAGTTCTATTATTTTTCTTCAATTCATTGCTTTTGAAAGAAAATGGAAAGTCATATAGATGTTTTAATGCCTTTAAAAATCTGTTAAACTTTTGTCTCAGAAATAAATACAAAAATGGGCACCTGGGTGACTTGGTTAGGCATCCGACTTTAGCTCATGTCAGGATGTCATGGTTTGTGGGTTCGAGTCCTGCATGGGCTGTCTGCTGTCAGCATGGAGCCTGCTTTGGATCTTCCATCTCTCGCAAGGCCCCTCCCCTGTGTGGTGCATGCGCGATCTCTCTAAAATAAACATTAAAAAATAAACACAAAAATAAGAAAAGCACTAAAACCAAAAATAATTTGAGCTTTTTGTAGGCTAACCCTATGTTATAGGAAAAACCTGAATCAAAAGCATTGACAGTGCCATCCGGTGACTCTTGATCTCGGGATTATAAAATCAAGCCCCACATTGGATGTAGAGATTTCTTAAAAATAATAAAATCTTTGGGGGAAAATAAAAAAGCACTGAGTACAGTAGTTTCCTTCTAACAAAGCTTAAAGTGGATTCAGATTTTTGAAGGAAGTTCTACCTACGTGTGATTTCATTTCCGTTATAGTTTTTTCCCTCTGCTAATATGTGCTGTTAAAACCCAAGAAAAGTCTCTCCTGGAAATCTCCCCAGTGCCCACTAATGGATCACACATGGAACAAATTGGTTTGGCAAAAACATTTCAGAACTGATTCCTGAAAGGAGCTTAGGAACTGCTTCATATTGGATGTGTGGGTGTGTGTATACATATGTATGTGAGTGTGTGTATATACATATATATACACGTGTGTGTGTGTGTGTGTGTAATGCATTTTTAAAAAATATACCTTGTAGGATTTTTATTCCCCCGTTTTAACATTTATACAGCCCTTTATACTTCTTCCACTGAAATCCCTGATAGTGCTGTAGCTTTCCAGCTTTTAATATTTACCATTTGGCTCTTGACCTTTATTTTAGGGGATAAGTTTATAGTTGTAAACTGTTATATTTTCTTTAAAGTTCTCCACGAGGTGCTTAAATGGAGAGACCTTTTGCTCCTTAAGTAAGTTCCCAGCCAAAAATATCACTGTGTTCACAGTAGTTCCCATGGAAAATGCTTGTATTGAGACTTAAACTTCCTGAAAAATACAGGAAAATGCCTCAGAGACTTTCCAAGTCACCCACAAATATCAAACATCAGAACTGATTAAGGAATAAAAAAGCAGGAAAGAGTAAATAACCAGTAGAAAGGAAACTTAAAACTTGAATTTTGGGTATGAAGAATCAGAATCAACTAAAGGTTTTTCCTTTGATACTAAAGAGAAACCTTTTTTTCTTCTTCTTTTTTTAAAGTTTGTTTATTTTGAGAGAAAGTATGTGCATAAGCAGGGGAGGGGCAGAGAGAGAGGGAGAGAGTCCCAAGGAGGCTCTGTCCTGACAGTGCACGGAGCTCAATCCCACCAACTGTGAGATCATAACATGGGGCTCAAACAAAACTGTGAGATCATGACCTGAGCCGAAACCAAGAGTCAAATACTTAATTGACTGAGCTCTCCGAGAAGCCTTTTTTTTTTTTTTTTTTTTATCATTCAGTATCTGACTTTATTTTATTTATTTTATTTTACAAATAGTTTATTGTCAAATTGGTTTCCATATAAGAAGCCTTTTTTTAAAATAAGAATTTGCAGGGTGCCTGGGTGGCTTAGTTGGTTAAGCATCTGACTTCGGCTCAGGTCACAATCTTACGGTTTGTGGGTTCAAGCCCCGCGTTGGGCTCTGTGCTGAGAGCTCAGAGCCTGGAGCCTGCTTCAGATTCTGTGTCTCCCTCTCTGTCTGCCCCTCCCCCATTCATGTTCTGTTCCTCTCTGTCTCAATAATTTTACAAATAGTTTATTGTCAAATTGGTTTCCATATAAGAAGCCTTTTTTTAAAATAAGAATTTGCAGGGTGCCTGGGTGTCTTAGTTGGTTAAGCATCTGACTTCGGCTCAGGTCACAATCTTACGGTTTGTGGGTTCAAGCCCCGCGTTGGGCTCTGTGCTGACAGCTCAGAGCCTGGAGCCTGCTTCAGATTCTGTGTCTCCCTCTCTGTCTGCCCCTCCCCCATTCATGTTCTGTTCCTCTCTGTCTCAATAAATACACATAAAAAAAATTCTTTTAAATAAAAATTTGGGTTAGTTTTGAGTGTATCAGGTAAATAACCTGTTGACACTTTGGAATTCTTTAATTTTTCTCTCTAGAATTCATAATGAATAGTTGTGTTCTTATTTTCAGGGGCTCTGGGGATCCTGGCAAAAAGAAACAGCACATTTGCCACATCCAAGGCTGTGGCAAAGTATATGGCAAGACCTCACACCTACGGGCACACTTGCGCTGGCATACAGGCGAGAGGCCATTCATGTGTACCTGGTCATACTGTGGGAAGCGCTTTACACGCTCGGATGAGCTACAGAGACACAAACGCACACACACAGGTGAGTAGGAGTCCAGAGAAGAGAGAAATAATAATAGATCAGAATAGAAAGACACAAAATGTATATGAAATAACTAAAATTTCTGAACAACTTAAGTTTGAAAGTGACTGTATGGATCATAAATGGAATTAGAGTTAATCTGGAAAACCTTTAAGAAGAAAGGAGTTAGGTTTTCATGGGATTTTATTCTTCTTAGTCTCAGTCCTGCCTTACTTTTCTGCTATGTTCCTTTCTGAGTACTCTTCAACCTTGACCTATTTTTCTTCTCACTTCCCAAAAAGATACTTACCAGATTTTTACTGTTTTTATCACCTTCTTAGGACTGCTTAGTATTCTATTGAAAGCCATGAATTGGATGAGGTAACCCTACTTCCTAAGATGTCCATTTCTTACCTTCTTTTCTTTTACCAAGGTGAGAAGAAATTTGCCTGCCCTGAGTGTCCCAAGCGCTTCATGAGGAGTGACCACCTGTCAAAGCATATCAAGACCCACCAGAATAAGAAAGGAGGCCCAGGTGTATCCCTGAGTGTGGGCACTTTGCCCCTGGACAGTGGGGCAGGTTCAGAAGGCAGCGGCACTGCCACCCCTTCAGCCCTTATTACCACCAATATGGTAGCCATGGAGGCCATTTGTCCAGAGGGTATTGCCCGTCTTGCCAACAGTGGCATCAACGTCATGCAGGTGGCGGATCTGCAGTCCATTAATATCAGTGGCAATGGCTTCTGAGATCAGGCACCCGGGGCCAGAGACATATGGGCCATACCCATCAACCCTGGGATGCAAGGTAGCATGGGTCCAAGAGACATGTGGGAGAGAGAGCCATGAGGCATTAAAATGCATGGTGATGGGAAGAATTTGGGGAAGGGATACAAGAGAAGAGATGGGGTCCTGGCACCCACTTATATCATCAGTACCTCCTTGAAGTGGGAAACATTAGTGAAAATTCAGTTGGTGCCACCCTTTGATGGGCATTTGTTTGACCCCAGTCTCTTATACTTCTTACCCCAGCCTCCCCTTCCTGCCTTTCCTTTCTCAGCTCCCCCCATGATGGATCCCCCCCTTCCCTAAAGCCATCATGCCTTGATAAATATATATGATCATTGAAATACTTTTTAACAAAAAAAAAACCAGATTCTATATTATATATATATACATATATATATATATATAAAAGATATATAGAGATGCATTTGCAGGGGTTGGCTGGGAGGAGGAAGGAGACCATTCTGTGACCAAAATACCTTGGTCATTTTTTTATATTGCCTTATTTCCCTATGGCTGAGCCTTGTTGTGACACATCAAGCTTTTCTAGAGATGTTGTCTTGGCTTCCCACCAGATTAAGCATTCATATGCTCTGCTTTTAGTTTATATATACATACATAATGTTTTTCCTTTCTTAATTTTGTCTTTTTATTTGGGATCAGCTTCTTGCACTCCTTTCTTGACTCAACCTTTCTATCTCCCTTTCTCTTACCTGATCGCTTCATATTTTGGTAATGATCCCTGGATGAGGCACTTCTGTCAACTTTTTAAGGTTCTTGGTCCCAGCAGCAGAATGGAGAGCCTTGAAGCCCAGGCTGATGCTTGAGATAGCTGTGGAGAGAGTGTTCAAAACTACTGCTGACGCAGGCACCCTCTTGGCGCTGGAGAGTCCAAGGCACCTCTCCTCATCAGCTGCTCTAAGCATCAAGAGTCAGAAGTCTTTCTGTGGAATTGTACAAGAGACCCTTTAAAGGTTATAATCTGGGATCAGTTTGTATAAACTGTCAAAAGTGGTCAAATAATAGGTAGGGGTTTTCAGTAGGAAAATGATGCACTCAGAAGTGGAAGTGACTCAGAGTAGTCCAGTTCAGGAGTTAGTGGAGTATTTGGACTTTTGTACAGCTGTCTTCCAAAGTAGGTCTAAGCTTTGGTATGGGTTTCTGAGGTCACATTCTGACAGGAAATGTACTTCCTCTTTTGAACATCCCTAGTAGTTTCTTTCTCATGTTATTAAGGAGCATCAGCCAATGAATCTGTTCCGGGTTTCCATTCTGCAGAGCTCCAGAGCCTGTACCCGTGGCAAGGCAGTGGTTCTTTGATCTTTTCCCTTAATTCTTCCTTGGGTGGTTCCTAAGGGAAAAGGAAGCACACGATCATGGGAACAGTAGCCCAGAACAAAAAGAAATCTTGTCTTACCACTGTGGTTTATAGGAGAGATTGGGAGACACCATCCTGCTTTCTCCATGGCCTGATTCTTGAAGAGACTGATCCAAAAATTATAGCGGCAGGGAACTCTTAGTGCATTTGGCACTGAGATTTAAATGCAACCAGAGTTGTCCTCAAGGCCCAGCCATTAAAACATTGTCTCTCTAGACCTTCTAGTATCTGTCAGAGAGCTTTTCACTGTGAGGAAGTGTGGAAATGGCTGTGTGTATGTGTGTAGTCTGTTAGGTTGGGGATAGGTTTTCTGTTAGCCTATACTAAAAGAGACCTGCAATAAAAAATTGCCCTGATCTGATAGAAAATGAAGTGTTTGTGTATGACTGTGTGTGAATGTGTTTTGTGCCTGTATATATCTACACACAGATGAGGAATTATATTTGAAATTGTTGGAAAATAAATTCAGCTCAAAATGCCTTTCAGGCCCATTACCTAGAAATCTATCTTAAAACCTGGGTATGTTCCTGAGGTCATTTCTTTGCTTATGCTAAATTAGTTACAATTATGAATGGGGGATATTCTACTGCACTTTTTAAAAAGAAACTATTTTTGTGTTTGAAAGTGAAACCAACATCCGGATCTATAGCAGAGTCCTAGTTTCTTTCATAAATCTTTTTACCTTGACTACAAATAGATGATGCTATGATTCTACTATATATTTTATATAAAATCTATCCAAATTAGTGTCTGGGTAAGCTTGTGTTGTTGTTTAACCTGAAATACAATAACTGTTAATATTCTAAACAATAGTTTGCTCCATTTGGTCCCTTGTCTGCGAACTTAATATACTCAGGAACTATTGTGAGAAACTTTCCCAGATCAAATTCTGTTAATACTGAAGTGAAAGTCATCCATGCCCAGCCATGTATCACACACCCTTTATTCCCACTGAAATGCAGAACTCAGAACCTGTTATTTTATGTCTGTAATCATGTGTATAGGTATCTTTTGGAGGAGAGGGGCAGTATAACTCAACTGGAGTGTGCAGTATTTTGCTAGAGCATTTCAAAGAATGGAATCTTCCCCAGTATGAAATTATTTGCTATAAACTAGCTTAATGATGCTGAGGACTTATAAGTGTTGAGAAGGTTATTTGATGATGATTTTCTCTGGGATGGAATGCTGGTTTACCCTCAGTCCCCCTCATTAGTATTGCTCTAAGTGAATTCATAGTCAGTTCTTTCCACATGCCCTTTTTCCTGATCACCAAGGAAGCTCCAGATCCAGTATCTTGTTTGGCCTCCAAACTGAAACAGCTTCTGCTCTGGTCTCCCAGTAGCAGTGAGCTGCTCAGTCTTTTCCACAGAGAGTGAGGAGCCTACATTCCTTAAGACAGGAGCTTACTGCTGAAAGTCCTTTCCCTGAACTTTTTGGCCAGCAGAAATCAATGTAACTGACAGGCATATTCTCAAATTTCTTTCATGAGTTGCTTTTTTTATTTAAAAATTTTAAACGACCAAACCTGTGGGTCAGGAAATGCTCAGAGGAGTGGTAATATTAAAGCACTCATTCACTTGTCATTTCAGGTTGCCCATACACATTCATCTGTGTATCATTTGACTGTCTCACTTTTAACCCAGAGCAGTAACAACCCACACCATCTTCCTTCAGGGACCTCCCAGCCAGCACCCTGTTTGTGGGTGCTGTGCAGAATGCAATTTAATGGATATTTCTCAGCCTGATTCAGAATAAATAGAACACAGAACCCTTGATTCCCAGAAAATATAGACTGAAGTGTGGGGGTAAAGATTATGATTGGGGGAGGGTTAGAGACAAAAGCTGTAAATTACTATGGCTGATTGATTTATTTCTACTATATACATATATATATATATTTTTTGCTTTTGTATATCCTATATAGGAAACTAAGCATTGTATTTTTTTAACAAATCTGAGAAAGCACTATGAACTGCAGATGTTTGACTTTCAGAATATATTTTGTATTGTTAATATCTCCACACTGTGTGAATACTGGAAGCTGCAGATCTTTGCTAGGACGCAATAAATTTATATACTTTTTGAGGGGTTCTTCTGGGGATATTAATCAGGCCCCTGTTACACTTTGGGGAGCCCTGGTGCTACTCGCTTAAGAGTTTTCATTCAATTGTAAGTACCCTGATGCCTTTTGGGCCTTGGGATCAGACCAAACAAGTTTTGGAGATCCCAGTACCAAGGAAATGAGGGTGGTCTAGCTGCCACAAGTGAGGGGCCCTAAGCATAGCTCTCCTTCCCCCTATTCAAAGCTGGGTAGCCTCTTGGGGTTGGGAAGAGAAATGTGAAATCTCAGAGTTTCATCTCCCTTAGAAGAGAGCCAGTAACTTAATATGCAAGGATGAAAGGTAGCAGCAGTAGTTTTGGGGAAAGGGAGGAGGATATGGCATTTCTCCAGCCCCGGAAAACATTGCTTTTGAAAACTGCTGATAAAATGTGGGCAGGTTATTACTTTTGTTTGGGAGCGTGTGTTCTCTCTGGTGCCTCTCTTGGCTCTCCTCCTGGGGTACAGACCTCTTCTAGGAGGATGAGCAGACCAGCTTTGAGGTTGACCTGTTTCTTTTCTTTGTCTGCCTTCCCTAAACACCAGCCCCCGGGAGGACATTGAACAGCCTTAAGCTTAAATTCCTACTCCCTCTTTCCAGTTTGGCTCACTTGCCTTAGATTGAAGGCTAGGAAAGGGGAAAAAAAAGGGGGTTCCTGGCTTCATTCCTCCCTTATGTCTTCTCCAGTTTGACTTCCCCAAACCCAGAAGGATTTCCTCTACCACGTTCATTTGAGAGAAATGAGTACATTGTCCTATTTTCCTCTTTCCTTATTGTCAAACATCCCCAGGCTTCTTTGTCCCTCTAAGTGAGAAGAGGTGTGGTGATCTGTCCCTCAACTCCCCTAAGTATCCGAAAAAGCATAACAAATGGGGTTAAGCTGGGGCTGCAGGTGGTGAGGACTGTTGATACCTCTCCTGGGGTGTGTGTTTTCCTCTGTCTCACCTTCAGGAATTACACTGTGCCTTCTCCACAGGGGAATGGGCTTTGTCTACCCAGCCCTCCATTCTCCCAGCAACTGCTCTTGAACAGTGTGGACAAGGGCAGGTCTTCACCTTTTTCTCCCAATTGCATCCCATACCCTCACCTGGAGTTTAGGGTACAAAGACTTTGGGGGGAAGATGGGGATCATATGCTGAGATTGACCTGAGGAGACCCTCTCTACACACACCAATGGCAGCTGCCCTAGGGCCTGCTTCCTCTTCCCGGGTCTGCCATCCTCCGGGAGGGAGGGGCAGTGCTCCAGTCTCTGGTGCCTACAACAGGTTTCTTTCTCAACACTGGCGATAACCAGTCTCCATACCACTGTTGCCTTTTTAAATCTCTTAATATTCTCATGCTGTGTTTGTTGTTGATTCCAATCCGATTATCACCAGGGCTGTGTGGGGAAAAACTTTTAAATGCACTCTCATCTTTCTTGCTCTTTTTTTCACTCCTGATCTTGTGTATGTATGATGCTAATCTCTTGTCTTTCAGTTTCTTCCTACTCCTTCGTATCTTCCTTTCTTGTCTCTCCCCCAACCTTTTGTCTCTGGGTGTTTTGGGGCTTTTTTTTTTTTTTTTTTTTTTTTTTTGCCTTTTTGTACAAAGATTAGTTTCAATGTAGTCTGTAGCTCCTTTGTAAACCAATTAAAAAAAGTTTTTTTAATAAAAAGCCACGTCTCTGGTGTGTTGACAGGGTGGGAATGGGGAGAAATACGGTTATAACTTCATATATTGCACCCAACAAAGGTTTTCAGGTACACCATTGTGCTCTCATACATGTGAATACAGTTGCCCTACACTTAACTCCCAGGCAGTCAATTCCATGACTGTATCAGTGTGCCACAGGTACATAGAAATGTGGGGGACCAGGAGGAACAGGGCAGGCCCAACCTCTTTTGTTGTATATAAGCTTTTTATTTTGGAATACGTTTAAATTTAAAGGAAAGTTGCAAAGATAGTGCAGAGAAATTCCATATACCCCGTCCCGATTTTTTCCATTGTTAATATACTATTGTGTGTTGTCAAATCTCAGAAACTGACACTGGTATATCACATTAGCCAAACCCCAGGCTTTATGGGTTCACCTTTTCCCATGGATCTCCTCCTGTACCAGAATCCATTCTGGGCTGCTGCATTGCCTGTAGCTGTACTCCTCCCAAGTCTCCTCTGGTCTGTGGCAGTATCTTAGTCTTTTCTTATTTTTTATGACCTTGACAGTCTGGGAGTATTGGCCAAGTGTCTTACAGAATATCCCCCAGTCTGAATTTGTCTGATGTTTTTCTCATTATGAGCCTGAGCTTACAGGTTTTGGGAAGAAATACCACACAGGTGAAATGATGTGAAATGCCCTCATCACATCCTACCAAGGGGTATACTATAGCTACATGGCATTACCAATGATAATCTTCATCACTTGGTTAAGGTAATGTGTGTCAGATATTTCCAGTTTTTCTTTCCTTATTCTATGGAAGCAAGTCAGTAAGTCTAGCCCACCCTTAATTGAATTGATAGGAATTTAGTTTCCCTTCCCAGTGGAAATAGTATCTATATAGAGTATTTGGGATTCTGTGAGGAAAAGGTCTCTTCTCCCCCGCCCCCCATTAATTTTTATTGGTATGTACTCCATGTATACTTCTTTTATACCTGGTCTATAATTCGGTACTATATTATTTTCATTGCTCAAATTGTCCCAGCTTTGGCCATTGGGAGCTCTTTCAGGTTGGCTCCTGTGTCTCTTTGATACATCTACATCCTTTTATTTATTCATTTATTTATTTTGAGCACTTTTTAAAGAACTTTCAGATGCACAAGATGCTTCATGCTTATCCTGTATTTTCCCTGTTCTAGCTTTAGGATCAGCTATTTCTCCGAGGACCCTTAGTTCTTTCTGTTGGAGAAATGGTATTTAGAAACTAAGATGTAGCCCCAATGTATTTTACATTCGGTTAATACCCGTCTGTGTCTACCATGATCGGATCTGGATTATGGTCCCCGTCTGAAACGGAAATTGAAGTTATTCTGACAGTCTTTCCAATTCCCAACAGCCTATGGCTTCACTTCCTGTCCTACCTATCCCAAGAATCCTTGGTCACTTGTTTATACTGTGGCTACCAGCATTCCCAGTCAGTTGTGTTCATGTGACTACCTTTGCTTTGTCACTCAGCCATGGATAAACTCAGCCATTGGATTTCCTTACGTAGCCATTAGCAATATAACATTTTAACATTTGGCTTTATCGGAGAGGGATGTTTTGGTTTGGGGGGTCTTTTATTTTTTTTTTTTATTTTTTTTCCTGTTTTGTAGCTCTAAATGAACCTTTAATATTTGTGTCATCTATTCATTCAGTCAATATTTATTGGGCCCTTAACTGTGTTCTGGGTACTAAGCTAGATTGAGGATAAAAAATAAGACAGGTCCTGCCACCAAGTACTTCAGAGTCTGGTGAAAGAGAGACCCCATTAATTGCAGGTTTCCTAATCCTGACCCCATTGTTTTAGCAGATGATTTACTTCCTATGACATGGAGAGAATGTAAGCATGAATTTCTTCACTTCCCTTTTCCCTGCAAACATTTATATATTCACTGATACTAGTTTACCTCCTTCTCTTTTCTTGGGAGAGAAACCGTTTGCCTTTGCAAGACCAGCCCTATCATTTGTGCGCTCAACCTTATTTCCTTGTTTTGATGATGTTTTCCCCTTTCATCTTCAGTCTCCCCTGGGTTCCCTTTTGTCACCCTGTAAGCCTGTTAAAATCTCTCCCCCTGTCCTGCTTCCACTTGCAAACTTCAGATCTAGTTATTTTCATTGTCAGATTTAGCACAAGTAGTTTACACTTAGTTCTTTTATTGACCCCTCAGGACACTTTGTTCAGCACCTTAGAAAATGGTTTCTTAGGGGGCGCCTGGATGGCTCAGTCAGTTAAGCGTCCGACTTCGGCTCAGGTCAGATCTCATGGTTTGTGGGTTCGAGCCCCGTGTCGGGCTCTGTGCTGACAACTAGCTCAGAGCCTGGAGGCTGTTTCAGATTCTGTGTCTCCCTCTCTCTCTGCCCCTCCCCCACTCATGCTCGGTCTTTCTCTGTCTCAAAAATAAATAAACTATAAAAAATTAAAAAAAAAAGAAAATGGTTTCTTAGGAACATCAGTGCATCAGTGATCTGGTTGCCAGCTCCAGTGGTCTTTCAGTCCTTTGGCTCTTAGACCTTACTAAGAAGCAACCATGCGCATCTTAGAGCTTTGGTCCCTTGGAGTGTGAGGCTTATTAACTCCTGGTTCTCCTTCAGCCTTTCTGACTCTTTGTTTCCATAGCTACTACTTCTGTCCCTTAAATGTTGGTGTCCCTGTCTTGTGTCCTTTCCCTTACTCTGCCTTTCCCCCCTTAAACAAGTTGCATCCACTTTTCAGCTATCCCAGATCTAAGCCCTACCTTTTCTCTCAACCTGGTGGACTGCTTACGGGACATTTTCATCTGTTTGTCCCACAGATAACTTAGAATGAACGTGTAAGAAGGGGAAATAATCCTTTGTATTCCTCATCTCCCTTAACAGTGTTGCTACCCCTTGATCATTTATACTTGAAATCTTTTAATTCTCTCTTTCAAATACCAACATTCATTTGATTACTAATCCTGTCGATATTACCAATACAGTGTATCTCAACTTTTTTCCTTTTTATGTCCACTGTTGTAGTACTCAGCCTTGGCTACTGCTCAGGTCTCATAACTGGTCTCCCTGCTTCTAGTCTCCCTGAGCTGATCATCCATCTTCCACATTGCCACCATATCCCTCCCTAAAATTTTTTGCTTTTGGGAGAAGTCCAGTCTCCGTGATAGAGACTTGATGAAAACCTTCCAATCTAGGGTCATTTTCTTCTTCATATCTCAGAGCCCTTTCTCCTGCTCACTCTCCCTGCCCCCAACACACACCCTGTAGGTTCTTTTCTTCTCTTGTCTTCTGTGCCCTGGACAGAATTAGCTTATTTGATCTTTCTGCTTGTATAGCTCCTTGGCCATACCCTTAGTCTGACACGTAATTTTCTGGTTACTTGTCGATCTTCCTTCCTTTCTCAACTCTGAGATTCTGGAGTGGCATGATTCACACACATCTCTTTGTAGACCCAACACCTACTGGAATTCCTTTTTAAGACACACCTGAGGGCATCCGGCTGGTTCCATTGGAAGAACACACAACTCTTGATGTCAGGGTCATGAGTTTGAGCTCCATCTTGGGTGTAGAGATTACTTCAATTAAAAAAAAAAAAAATTTCTGAGTTGAATGAATAAACAACTCATTTCAGCCTTGTAGATGGGGTCACAGTTTACTTATTGGGCCACTGCATACTTGAATCAGGATCCTGATGAAGATCTTTCTGTATGTGGAATCCAGGGAGACTTTATTTCTATGCTGAGGTACTTTCTCAGGACCTTCCTAATCCCTCAGCTCTCAGATTCTTACCCCTTCTATCTCCACCTCACTTCATAAACCTGGCTGGAATGTTTCTGTCTTTGAAAAGGAGTAGTTATCCAAGGCTTTGGGTGAGGAGGCTGCCTTCCTGCCTGATCCTTGCCTGGTTCCCCTCTGGAGGAGGTAGTCTCCAGAGACACTCCAGACACAAGAAGTTACTTGATCTTCAACTCCTCCCCTGCCCAACCCCCAGACTTATCTGATCTGGGAGCTGGTGGAGGAAGATCGCAGTAACTAAGTAAAACATTCCATCTCGCTGGCAGGGCCTTGCAGACTCCCAGAAGATCATAGGGAGGGATGGGCAGCTGTCCATCTGCCTCTGGCCCTCATCATTCCTCCAGCTGCTCCTTCACAATTACTGGAGCTTTTACTCTTTCCTTCCTTCATGCAGGGTCCCCAGGAGAAAGGCTCCAGAATTCAAGAGTTAATACTTGGGGCTCAGTGGTTAAATACAGCATCTGACTTCAGCTCGGGTCATGATCTCACAGTCTGTGAGTTTGAGCCCCACATCGGGCTCTCTGCTGTCAGTGCAGGGGCCCGCTTTGGATCCTCTGCCCCACTCTCTGCCACTCCCCTACTCTCTCTCTCTCAAAAATAAATAAAACATTAATAAATATATTTTAAAAAAAGTTATAGCCTCATTCTTGGTCTAAGCCAGACCACTGCCAGAAAGGATTTGTAGGCAGCCACCAGGGGGACAGAGGCTAGGAAAACAGGGAACTTGTCCCCTCTGACTCTAATTCTCATGCGAGCCAACTGCTCACAGATGCGGAAATGATCACCTATTACTGTAATCTCTCACTTTAGGGAGGAGTCTGGTGGAGTTGGACTCCTGTCTCCTATTGCACCACAAACCATAGACTTCTTCCCTCTCCATGCTGACATTCCTGCCACACACCCGGTGCTCTCCCCTCACATTTTACAGTCCCTGCAGCCTAATAGATACAGGAGGTGTGATTTTAGTCATCAGAGGAGGCTGGTGATTTTTGCCCCCTGGAAGAAGCATCCTGAGTTTCTCCTATGTCTACTGACCTCTGGTGGCGATAGTTTGAACTGGACCCTCCCTTTTTAGTTAGTGGCCTGCTGGCTGGTAATGAATGATGTGTATTTTCTCAACCATCCAAATTCAAATATTCAAATACTGTATCAAATGGAAATTTTTTTATTGCTGAATTTTTGGTTTTCAGGCATCATGACGTAAAGAACGGAGGCTGGGCTTTGGAATCAGACTTAACCTAGGTTCAAATCCTAGCTCTGTTGTTTACAGAGCAAGTGACCTTGGGCAAGTCACCTAAGCTTAGCTGTCTTACCTGTAAAGTGAAAATAATAATAAAGAGCTCAATGGGAAAATGAGATAGTTGTAAAATACAAAGCCCTAGCTCTGCCGTAGCACATAGGTGCTCAATAAAAGTTTGTTACCTTCTCAATAATAGTGATTTGTTCAGTGTATGACTCAATATGATTTTTAAAATTTTGGTAACATAAAATTTACCATTATTCCCATTTTTCAATGTGTTTCAAATGTGTTTCAGTTTTTTTAACTCAGAAATTTTATATAATGTCTTTCTGATTCTTGAGTTTGGAAACTAAGGTCAACTTTAGTATGGTCTGTGAAGCTTGTCTGCCCAGAGAGCTATAGATCTGAGCCCTGAAAATAAGGGTTAGAGGGATCTTGGGCACAGCTGAATGGTTCAGTTGACCTCACTCTGGTTTCCAGTCTGAGAAGGGCTGACAGGATCCAGCACTTTCTTTCAGGGTCAGCAAAGGGCAGAGCTCTGAAGTCAGGCATCACAGGGTTCTCAGCTGGGCCTCCAAGACCCCCCTCCTCCCACTTTGCAGAGAAAAGAGGAGGCGGCTGCAGAGAAGAGGATATGCGATTGCTTCTCTGCTCCTCCCTCTCCCTGCCTTTCCCTACACCCATCCTCTCCCCCACAGCAGCCATCTCCCCCACAGAGACTGGAAAGAGGGAGGGGGGCGGAGTTGGGGACTGAGGGCTCAGAAGACCCACGGAGCCCTGTATCTGGATGAAGCTCTGGCTGGGGCAGCGGTGCTGGTTCATGCTGCCCTCTTCATGCTGCGTGCCTCCTCCAGCACGATGCTGGGGACTCTGGGCCTTTGGGTTCTCCTTCCCATAGCTGTGCACGGTAAGTGTCTACAGGGTGGGGCAGAGCCTTTCCACTCGCCCACTGAGGGAAAGGGGGACTTGAAGCAGCAGCCACCCCTTTGGAAGAGTCAGTGGGGTGGGTGAGTGAGGGCAAAAGGTACAGCCATGTGTCCCCATGGTGGGGTCAGGTTCCAGGCCTCCGCTGACCCTGTTTCCTCCTGTGGCTTGACCATGCTGGCCCTGGGATATGAAACATGTTTTGTCCCTCCTTTTGGCTGCTGCTTGTGCCCCTGCATTCACTCCCATCTTGAACCCTCCCCTCTCCCCACCCTGGGCCACAGCACCCCCAAGCAGGCGGACCTGTGTGTTCTTTGAGGCCCCTGGAGTGCGGGGAAGCACAAAGACACTGGGGACGCTGCTAGATGCAGGACCAGGGCCCCCCAGGGTTATCCGCTGCCTCTACAGCCGCTGCTGTTTTGGGATCTGGAACCTGACCCAACACCAGGCACAGGTGGAGATGCAAGGTGAATGGCAAAGTATATAGCAGGTGATAGCTATGGTGGGAGACAGGTACATCCTGGGGTGGGGGTGACAGCAGTGGGAGAGAAGGAGAAACGGAATGTGTGGAGGGAAAGAAAAAGCCCACATGAGATGGAGGGGATGTCTTTGATAGAGGAGGGGGTTACCCTCTCTGTTCCTAGACTCCATTATGCTTGCGCTCGCCCTCTCTCTCTCCCCCTCCTTTTCTTCGCCTTCTAATCCCACCCCATCAGGATGCCGAGACAGTGATGAGCCAGACTGTGAGTCCCCCCACTGTGACCTGAGCCCCCGAGCCCACCCTGGCCGCGGGTCCACTCTCTTCACCTGCTCCTGTGGCACTGACCTCTGCAATGCCAATTACAGCCATCTGCCTCCTCCAGGGAGCCCTGGGACTCCTGGCTCCCAGGGTCCCCAAGCTGTCCCAGGTAGCCCCTCAGGGTGCCGGGGACTGGTGGGGGCTGGGGCCCAGGTTAGGATGAGAGGTAGAACCAGGGCCAGTTCTCACCCTACCCCCATCCCAAGTTTCCCTCCTTTTGGCCTTGAGAAGTTGGTTGCCCTGGTGACTGGGAGATAAGGGGCTTGTGACCAAGGTGGGGGTGGGTCCAGAAGCAAGTTCTCTGAGGAGGGTGAGAGGAACAGAGCAGATTTGGGGCAGGGCTCATCCAGGCTGCATTCTTGCCTTAATGTCCAGGCGAGTCCATCTGGATGGTTCTGGTGCTGCTGGGGCTCTTCCTCCTCCTCCTGCTGCTGCTGGGCAGCATCGTCTTGGGTACTAATCTACCCCCATCCCTCCCTTGTGACCTCAAGTCACTGCCCCAAAGCTCTGACCCCTCTCCAGGTTCCCCTGACCCCATGGTTCTGAGATCTCTACACCCTGAGCCTGTTACCTCCCACAAAACCCCCTTCCCAGTCTCTGTGACTGTGCACCCTGACTCAAGGGCTTTTTTCCACCCTAGCCCTGCTACAGCGAAAGGCCTGCAGAGTCCAAGGTGGCCCAGAGCCAGAGCCGGAGCCGGAGCTGGAACCAGAGCCAGACTCAGGCAGGGACTGGAGTGCCGAGCTGCCCGAGCTGCCCGAGCTGTGTTTCTCCCAGGTGCCCGGGGATGGGGGGAGGGTCCTCCAGGCACCCCCAGAAGGCGATCTGGGGAGGAAGCCGGCCCTGACGCTCGCTGAGGCCCACACCCGGCACCGTGTCCCCACCAGGTAATCTGGGAAGGAGGTCACACAGTGGTGTGGGCTGGGCAGCTGCAAGGCAAGCTGGTAGCCATCAAGGCCTTCTCCCTGAGGGCCGTGGCACAGTTCCAAGCTGAGAGGGCACTGTACGAACTGCCAAGCCTACAGCACGACCACGTTGTCCGCTTTATCACCGCCAGCAGGGGGGGCCCTGGGCCCCTGCCCCGTGGGCCCCTGCTGGTACTGGAGCTGCACCCGAAGGTGAGGACCCAGGGACATCTATATGTGTTTGCATGTGTGTATAAGTGGGTGCAAGGCTGGGTGGCAGCTAGGTCCTGCTCGTACTTATTCTTCAGACTTCCTCTTCTCTACAACATTAAAAATAGTTTTGGGGAGGTTTCTTCTTGTTTTTTATTACACAACCAATACTTGCTAATATTTTTAACTCAGAAGATACAAAGAAAGGGAGATATCAAAACTATCATATTCCCAACCTTAAAGAAAACGAAACCATTGTTAAATATCTCAAGGCACAGCCCTCCAAAGTCACTTATATATTCATTCAATAAATATGTATGAACTATATGTCACACTTCTTGGGCTAAGAAAAACATCTTAGTCTCTGCCTTTGTAGATTTTATTTATTTTATTATGTTTTAAACTGTTTAAATGCTTATTTATACTGAGAGAAAGAGAGAGCGTGAGCAGGGGAAGAACAGAGAGAGAGGGAGAGAGGGAGAATCCCAAGCAGGCTCTGGCGTTGTCAGCACGGAACCAACATGGGGCTCGAACTCATGAACCATGAGATCATGACCTGAGCTGAAATCAAAAGTCAGAGGCTTGGGGCGCCTGGCTGGCTCAGTTGGTTAAACTTCTGACTTCGGCTGAGGTCATGATCTCACGGTTCGTGGGTTTGAGCCCCGCGTCCGGCTCTGTGCTGACAGCTCAGAGCCTGGAGCCTGCTTCAGATTCTGTATCTCCATCTCTCTCTGCACCTCCCCTGCTCACACTCTGTGTCTCTCTCTCTCAAAAATAAATAAGCATTAAAAAAAAAAAAGTCAGAGGCTTAACCGACTGAGCCACCCAGGTGTCCCTGCCTTTGTAGATTTTATAGAATAGTGGGGGAGACAGAAGTGGGTTAGGTAAACACAAAGCTGAGTGTCAAATGTCCAGGGCATTAAGAGCTGAGAGAGGGGTACTGTGAGAGAAGAGTAAGAGATAGGACTCAAGAGGAGGGTCATGGACGGGAAGGATGAAGAGGAAGAGGTAGGCAAGGATCAGACCAGACCTGGCCTTGTGGGCCTGCTAAGGGTTTGGGACTTTATTAGCACCTGCAGTCCTCTATCTCTGAAATCTTGACTTCTGGGAAGTCCTCTCTTTGACCATGCGCCTCAATGCCTAGTTCAAAAATCTCTGCTTTCTTGGTTTTGTTTGTTTGTTTGACCTCCCTGGCCCACTGATGGCACTTGGTAATGTTTGTTGAATGAAGGATGCTGTTGCTTCTTTCCCTCCCAATTTCCACCTGTCCCCCTCCCCCTCCCCCGCTGCTTTCCTGCCCAATGGCTCTCCCCATCGGGCCGGCTATCCCAGACAGGCCTGACACCTCAGGCCAGGAGGTTCATGAAGGGTACCAGCACCTAGCTTGCCTTGCCTCTTCTGTTTCTGTTTTTGTCTCAAGTCCCCAGGCAGTATAAGGTGGTTACTAGGTGAGTAACGCTAGAGTCAGGCCGCTTGGGTCCAAGCTCCCCTTGTTTCTCACCAAGTGACTTCCATCAAGTTTACTTAGCTCTCTCCCAAGCTCCTCAACTGTGAAATGGGAGTGACAGGAGTACACGCCTCCTTGGGTTGTTGAGGACTACGGGAGGGCTGGCACACCGTAAGCGCTCAGACACTTGAACTAGGGTTACTGTTTTTCCAGTCGATCTGACTGATGCACGTTCTCACTCCTCCACCACCTCTTGTCTCAGCCTGGATGGATCAGCGTGTCAGTCTGCTGGGAGAGGAAGGCGGACGTCTGTCAATTGATCTCTGCTCCCTGGGGTAGATCAGCCACCTCCAGCTTATGTGTCTTCCTCTTCTCTCTGCTTCTCCCTAGGGCTCCCTGTGCCACTACTTGACCCAGCACACCAGTGACTGGGGAAGTTCCATGCGGATGGCGCTGTCCCTAGCGCAGGGCCTGGCATTTCTCCATGAGGAGCGCTGGCAGGATGGTGGGTGAGCTGGGGGTAGGAGGCCGTGGGAGTCAAGAGCCATACTGTTATGTTTCTGATTCTCCCTTAGCTCGGAGGGGAAGAACTGGGTCAAAAGAGAAAGGAAGAATGTCCATACAGCTTCAACCTTGGCTTCTCCCACAGGCCACTATAAACCAGGTATAGCCCATCGAGATCTGAGCAGCCAGAATGTGCTCATTCGGGAGGATGGGTCGTGTGCCATTGGAGACCTGGGCCTCGCCTTGGTGCTCCCTGGCCTCACCCAGCCTCCCACCTGGGCCCCTACTCCACCCCGAGGCCCAGCTGCCATCATGGAGGTGAGTACTCTGCACGAGGGGGAGGCCCGGAGATGATGGCAGTGGTCCTGACGAAGATGTGCCCTTTGCTGTGGCAACAGTGCAGTGGGACCTGTAGCGTTTGGGACATTGATGAGTCTAGCTGGGGGGATGTCGCACCGACCAGTGTTGCAGTGAGGCTTGCCAGGGAGATGATTCTTGGCCCTCCACACCTTTCTCTTCAGGCTGGCACCCAGAGGTACATGGCACCAGAGCTCTTGGACAAGACTCTGGACCTACAAGACTGGGGCACGGCCCTCCGGCAAGCCGATGTTTACTCTCTGGCTCTGCTCCTATGGGAGATCCTGAGCCGCTGCCCGGATTTGTGGCCTGGTAAGGAGGAGTGTGACAGTGCCCCCTCTCCCCTCCTCCCATCTCACCCACCCATTCTAGATCCACTTACCTCCTGCCGCAGGAAGATCTCCCCTTCTCCCTATTGGCCTTTCCACAAGGAGGCACCCTAGGGCTAGCTGACACCTAGCCCCTTGTGCCTTTCCCCAGACAGCAGACCACCACCCTTCCAACTGGCCTATGAGGCAGAACTGGGCAGCACCCCCACCACCTGTGAGCTGTGGACCTTGGCCGTGGAGGAGAGAAGGCGCCCCTACATCCCATCCACCTGGCACTGCTTCACCACAGTAAGAGGCCGCCTGCTGGTGGGCTGGGGACCTGGAGAGTGTGGGCCTGAGCTTCAAAGACTTGGCTTCTAGGACCAGCCCATCTGCTCCTGTCTCCTCTCATCTGCCACCGCTCCTGGCTCATGTTCAGCCGGAGCTGAGCAAATTTGCCTTGTACCTCCGCTCATCCTCTTCTACCATAAGCCCCATACGGCCATTTCCGAGTGAGGTACCTTCCTCTTACTCAGACTTGCCTGGTCTGTCTCTCTTGTCTCCACCATCCATTAGCCCTGTGTCTCAGGCCCCTCCTCCAGGAAACCCACTTTGGCCTTGCTTCTCCTCTGAGCTAGACTCCCAAAATGGCTCCACTCCTGGCATCTGGGAGCCCAACATTCCATCTAATAATTCCTCGCCCTGTCCTACACATCTGGGTTTCTGCCATGATTCAATAAAAGCCAACCCTAGGTATAAAGGGTTAAAAAAGGTGGCCAAACAGTGAAATTTCAGGGTCTGTATAAATAGTTTCCTAACAGCAAGCCCCTTTCCCTGCTACCTGGTCTGAAATTTCCACTGCACAAGTATGTGTTGGGTTAAGCAGTGTTTGCCTAAGACCCTGGTTGCCCGAAAGGAAGGAGAGTAATTTCCCATCGGCATGTTAAGTCATTAACCCGAATTAGCTCCTCAGAGGAAAAGGTGGGCCCTCTGGAAGGCACCCAAAGAACCTGCCTCAGAGGGAGCAAGATGCAGTTGGGCCCGGGGGAAGGAGGCTCCAGGGAGGGTCCGAAAAGGAGTGTTGAGAAGAGGGTAGTGGTGGACCCCTTTGGACTCTGGGGCTTCTCAGGGGGCCACTCAGGATCCCAGGATTAAGCCTGCCTCTTGGTCCTTCTTCCCAGGACCCTGGTGGCCTGAGAGAGCTGCTAGAGGACTGTTGGGACGCAGACCCAGAAGCACGGCTGACAGCTGAGTGTGTACAGCAGCGCCTGGCTGCCCTGGCCCGTCCTCAGGAGGCCCGTCCCTTCCCAGAGAGCTGCGCCCCCGACTGCCCACCTCTCTGCCCAGAAGACTGCCTCTCACCTCCTTCCCACTGCGATTCCCCCTTGTAGGCCTCCACTGAATGTCTGCTGCTTCAGCCTTCGACGAGGCACCAGTTCCAGGAATCCTCCTGTGTCGTCTCTCAACCAGAAAATATGCAGTTTATGTATAATCTACATACATGCGAACATAAATACAGTGGTCGGATGCCTGTCCGCTCTGCCTCACCACTATCTTTCCTACCTGCCGCATGCTTGGCACCTTCTATGGCCATCCAGTACACTGCAGTCCCGACCAGTGACAAGGGGTGGGTGTGCGCAGGGAAGAGATAAAGTCAGCTTTATCTCCATGTCCTTGGGCCTCCCTTCATGTGATCCTGGGCTCCTCCTGTCTGTCGTCGTTTCTTTCTCTTCCCCCAGTGTTTGTTCGGTGGGATGGCATGGCGGGCGCTGGTGAAAGAGGGGTGGATATGATGAAATCAAATCACTACTCTGAAGGTGCTCAGAGAGGCACAGCTCACTTTGCAGGGCCTGCACAGGGTCCTGGGGGAATGCCCTCTCCTGAGGCTTGAGTGGAAGACCTCACAGGGCACGGGAAGCTTGGGTTTCGAATGAGCGGTTTTCCAGGAGTGGTGAGGGCAGTAGGTGTAGCGTCACGTGGTGTTGTGAGAAACCGCAAGGAACCTGGGTAGCAAAAGTGCAGGCTGTGTGATGGAGAGAGAGGGGAGGTTATGTGGAGAATTGTAGGCAAGGCCTTGTGAGCCCCACTGAGAAGTTCTTCCTTCGTTTCTTTTTTGTATGTGTCTTCTCTACTGGCTTTTTAGAAAAAAAAATTTTTTTAATGTTTTTATTTATTTCTGAGAGAGAGAGAGTGTGTGTGTGTGTGAGCAGGGGAAGGTCGGAGAGAGGGGGAGACACAGAATCTGAAACAAGCTCCAGGCTTTGAGCTGTCAGCACAGAGCCCGACACGGAGCTCGAACCCACAAACCGTGAGATCATGACCTGAGCCGAAGTCAGATGCTTAACTGACTGAGCCACCCAGGCGCCCCTCTACTGGCTTTTCTTTCCTACCCCAGGTCCCTTTTGCACAGGGTTCCCTTTAGGGACATGTCACAGTAGGTGCCTGGTTTATAGCACCAGTTCAGTTTCTTTCTTTATTTTTAAAACTTTTTTTATGTATGTTCATTTCCTGAGAGAGAAAGAGAGAAAGTGGGAGCAGGAGAGGGACAGAGAGAGAGGGAGACACAGAATCCTAAGCAGACCCCAGGCTCTGAGCTGTCAGCACAGAGCCTGATGCGGGGCTCGGACTCATGAACTGCGTAATCATGACCTGAGCCTCCTCTTCTTCTTCTTTTTTTTTTTAAACTTTATTCATTTAAGTAATCTCTGTACCCAGCGTGGGGCTGGAACTCATGACCTCAAGATCAAGAGTCACATGCTCCTTCAACTAAGCCAGCCAGGAGCCCCCCTAGTTTGGTTTCTAACTACCTAAGTGCACTTGGGCAAGTTATTTTCTCTTTCTAGGCCTCAGCTTTCTAATCTGCTATTTCAGGGGCTTGGAGGCCTTCTGATCTAACTCCAGTAGACCAGTGGGACAGCTTTGACTTCCCCACAACAGGATTGATTGCTGGTCAGTGACCGATGTGCCCTGTGTCTTTGAGCAAGTTACTTAACCCTGGAATCTGTTGTGTCATGTGTACAGTATGGATAACAACGCCTACCCTGCTTGCAGAGTTGATGCAGGGTAAAAAAAGAAGAGGTGACAGGTCATGTGCAGCACCTGACCTCAGTGGACACTCTATAAATGGGAACAGTTGCGACTGAACGTTGAGATGATCTCTCGTCCCTTTCCAGCTTGCTTGTTCTAGAGTTCCAGGATTAGCCTGTGCAGAGCCTGTCCACTCTTAAGCCTTGAGCCTTCACTTTCCTTCAGACCTCTAATTCTCTGCAAGACATCATCATGTGAACAGGCAGCCACCGCCTGAAACCAAACACATGGAAGTCCAAGACCCTGCCTCGCCTCACCAGCACGGCTGCCCTACCCACTTCCCTGGCTCTCAAGAGCACCACGTTTCTCTCTCCCTCTCTCTCTCTTTAGTAATCTTTACCCCAATGTGGGGCTCAAACTTACGACCCTGAGATCAAGAGTCACATACTTTTTTTTAAAAAAAACTTTTTTTTTATTTTAGAGAGAGAGAAAGCAAACAGGGGAGAGGGGCAGAGGGAGACAGAGAGAATCTTAAGCAGGCTTGACTGACTCTCGGTTTTGGCTCAGGTCATGATCTCAAGATTCGTGGGATTGAGCCCCCTGTTGGGCTCTGTGCTGAGAGTACAGAGCCTGCTTTGGATTCTCCCCCTCTCTGTCTCTACTTCTCGTTTTCTCTCTCTCTCTCTCAAAATAAATAAACTTAAAAAAAAAAAAAACAACAACCAAAAAACCCCAAAGAAAGCCTAAGAAACTATCACAACCAAGAGGAGCCTAACGAGACATGATGACTAAATAAAATGTGATATCCTGGGTAAGATTCCAGAATAGGAAAAGGACACCAGGTAAAACTAAATAAATCTGGATAAAGTATGGAGCTTAGTTAAGAATCATGAATCTGGGGACGCCTGGGTGGCTCAGTCGGTTAAGCATCCGACCTCAGCTCAGGTCATGATCTCACGGTTTAGTTTGTGGGTTTGAGCCCCGCTTCGGGCTCTGTGCTGACAGCTAGCTCAGAGCCTGGAGCCTGTTTCAGATTCTGTATCTCCTTCTCTCTCTGAACCTCCCCTGCTCATGCTGTCTCTTTCCCTCTCTCTCTCTCTGTCAGAAATAAATAAAACATTAAAAAAAGAAAAAGAAAAAAGAAACATGAATCTGTACTGGATCATTACATTAAGGTAACAAACATACCATACTAATATAAGATGTTAATAATTGGGGGCTAGGGGTGGGGGATATGAACACTCTGATTGCCTTCTCAATCTTTCTGTAAATCTAAAACTGTTCCCCCCCAAAATAAAGCTTATTAAACAAAACAAAAGTATGACCATCTCCAAAACTCAGAGTGGCTATAAATACAAAGAACAATGGGAGCATGATGTCGGAAGCATGACAATGCACATTTGCGGTATTTTTGAGTAGGTGTGTTGTAATCTGTTGTATTGAAGGGATCACTAACATAAAAGCCAGAAAACTTAGATTATATAATCTTGGCTCTCCTAATTGTGATCTCTTAGATATGTTTATTTGTTTAATTCTCTCAGAAAGTTGAATGAATTATTCTCTAAGTCATTTCCAATCCTATGATTTCCCACTTCTGTGATAAAATATTAAAGCCCCACTTGTGAAGATCACTTTGCCAAACCCAGGGTTTACCTCATATGATATTGCTGATTAGTGATTCCATGCTCACACAGATATGTATTACCTCATGGAGATGCAATATGGGGGAAATTATTGTATTCCTCACACCCAGTTCCCCCTATTATTAACATCTTACATTAGTATGGTCTATACTTCATCATCCAATATAGCTTCGTGATTACGTGATTATTAACTAAACTCCATACTTTATAAGTACACTTTTTAAAAAATTGTTTTAAACATTTATTCATTTTTGAGAGAGAGAGAGACAAAGTGTAAATGGGGTAGGATCAGAGAGAGAGGGAGACACAGAATCTGAAGCAGGCTCCAAGCTCTGAGCCGGCTGTCAGCACAGAGCCTGACGCGGGGCTCAAACCCATGAACTGTGAGATCATGACCTGAGCTGAAGTCAGAAGCTTAACCGACTGAGCCACCCAGGCGCCCCGAAAACATAAATCTCTGAACAGAGACGGACTATGGGAAGGAAACTATGTGGCTGAAGACAGGGGTGGTGGTCAGTGGGAAGAAGACTGATTCTTTACTATCCAACTTTTTTTAATCTCTTGGATTTTGAACTATTTGTATGTTTTGTCTATTAAAATTAAGTATTTACTTAAAACATTTATGCCAGAAAACAATGGAAATACGCCAAAATATTAGTAGTAATGAATGTTTGGGTAATGGGACCTCAAAAACAATTTTCTTTTTCTTTCTGCTTTTGTTTTCCAAATTTTCTTTAATTCTCACTAATTACTTACAGAATTTATTGAAAGCACGTAAACAAATTATCACCAGGAAACATTCCTTGAAAAACCACACATGACTTTACATTGTCTCCCTTTGGTACTTACAGCTATTTTGTGTTTATTGTTATGCTGTTTGCTGAAATGACTTCATTTGTGAGTATCATATTCTCACCTACACTGTAACTGAGTGCATAGAGGGTGTGGAGGAATAGTTTATACTCCTTCTGGTTCCTTTATAACACTCAGTTCAGGGCTTGGCATACGACGTGGTGGACTGGATAGAGTCCTGAGTTCCTGACCTGAATCTGTCACTAACGAGGGTGAAGCCTGCACTAAACCATTTCTGCTTTCCGAGCTTCTTTCTCCTCATCTGTGCCAGGAGGGTGTCGTTCACTTTTGATGTGCTAAATTTCTTTTCAGTAAATGTTTTTTGACCAACAGACCTAATAGGCAAAAGATAAAGAGCTTGTAGAGTGACATATATTTGATTCTGGGATAAAGTTTTATGCCTTCACCTACCTGCCATACGCCTGCCTACCTGAAGTTCTTAGAAAGCTTGTTAAAGGTGTCTCATGCTGCTTTGCATGTCTATAGTGCCGACCTCAGGTCTAGAGAAGTATCTACAAAATCTTCTACATCTTCAACGTCTTCTCTGAATGTCCTTTTCACTTTCTCCTACCCATGAATTAACTTGCTTTTCCTGGAGTGGTAGCTCTTTTTCTTTTCGCATACTCTGGAGGACAGCAGATACTTTCCGTTCTGTCTGTGGTCGCCTCCAGATCATTTCTCCATCTTTCTCCTCCCAAGCATCTCTGAAATACATGCCATCAGGGGCGCCTGGGTGGCTCAGTTGGTTAAGTGTCCGACTTCAGCTCAGGTCATGATCTCACTGCTTGTGAGTTCAAGCCCCATGTCAGGCTCTGTACTGACACCTTACAGGTCAGAGCCTGGAGCCTGCTTCAGATTCTGTCTCTGTCTCTCTGCTCCTCCCCCACTCATGCTTGCTCTCTCTCTCTAATATAAACAATAAACATTAAAAATTTTATTTAAAAAATGAAATACATGCCATCAGACCACACCACTTGTTACTTCACCTGTTGTATCATTTACAGACCCCTGGTCACTCCTCTGTATTTGTTGAACATTTCAGCATCTGGCTCAAAGTATCTTTCTTTTCGGGGCGCATGGGTGGCTTAGTTGGTTAAGCGACCGACTTTCGCTTAGGTCATGATCTCACGGTTTGTGGGTTCGAGCCCCGCGTCGGGCTCTGTGCTGACTGCCAGCTCAGAGCCTGGAGCCTGTTTCAGTCTGTGACTCCCTCTCTCTCTGACCCTCCCCTGCTCACGCTGTCTCTCTCTCTGTTGCCTAGAAATAAAAAAAAAAAAAAAAAAACAAAGTCTCTTTCTTTTCATCACTACTTTTATCATCATCACTAGCAGATAAATCTATTTATTTAAAATTTTTTTTATTTATTTCTGAGAGAGAGAGAGAGACAGCATGAGGAGGGGAGGGTCAGAGAGAGAGAGGGAGACACAGAATCCAAAACAGGCTCCAGGCTCTGAGCTGGCTGTCAGCACAGAGCCTGACGCGGGGCACGAACCCATGAACCACGAGATCACGACCTGAGCCGAAGCCAGACACTCAACCGACTGAGCCACCCAGGCGCCCCCAGATAAATCTATTTAATCCTTACTTCTTTGACTTTTTCACTTCCAACAAGATTTTCCTCCACTATCTCCACCAAGAACTGTTTGACGCATTCCACTTTCTGGATACCACCTTCTACTTTTTCAGCTCAGTTACTCTCGAGAGCCTCCACTGAGACGTCCAGTCCATTGACCTGCCACTTTGTCAGTATCCATCACATCCTCATGTCTTTCCTTCCTTCCTCAGATTATTTTCCGTAACCTATCATCATAATCATTAACATGCAGTCACACGTAACTGCCTTGCCCTCTTTTCTCTTTCCCCCTAGTTATATTTTCTGGGCAAACCCTAACCCAAGTTAAATCCAATTCTTCTCCTATTCCACAGCTGTACCTAAGCACTGGAGTTTTACTAGAGGAAACCACCACTTGTGGTGACTGGTCTCACTTTATACACTTGGCTCACAAACTCAAGTGGGCCCTTCATGCTGCCCAGAAACCCTATTACAGTTCCCTAGTCAATTCATTTGCCCACTTTCTGAGATGATTATTTCTAACCTTCTCCTCCCACCTCCCTATCAACTGATGAACCTTGCTTTTTACTTCCCCGAAGTAGGGGGGAAAAAGGGACAGCAATCAGCAAAGAATGCTTGCATTTTCCCACCATGCAATCTACCAATGTATTTGCATCTGGACCTGTAGACTCTGATCCCTCCTATTACAATAATAACAGCTGATACATATATAGGGCTTACTGTATGTCCAGTGGTGTTCTAAATCCTTCGCGTGTATTAAATCATTTAAACCTCCCTATACGAGTCAGGCTCTGTGCTGACAGCTCATACCCTAGAACCTGCTTTGGATTCTGTGTCTCCTTCTTTCTCTGCCCCTCCCCCCCCCTCTCAAAAATGACTAAATGTTAAAAAAAAATTTTAAACCTATTAAACCTCACTATAAATTGAGTATTATTATGATCCTTCATCTTATAGATGAGGAAACTGAGGCCTGGAAATTTTTTTAATTAGTTGTTTTTTTTGGGGGGGGTTTAATTTTTTTTTAATGTTTTATTTATTTCTGAGGGAGAGAGAGACAGCATGAACAGGGGAGGGTCAGAGAGAGAGGGAGACACAGAATCCGAAACAGGATCCAAGTTCTGAGCTGGCTGTCAGCACAGAGCCCGACATGGGGCTCGAACCCACGAACCATGAGATCATACCTGAGCCAAAGTCGGACGCTTAACCAACTGAGCCACTCAGGCACCCCTAATTAGTTTTTTAAAACAATTGTATTTATTTATTTTAAGAGAGAGAGAGAGTGGGGAAGGGGTGGTGGGGGGGAGAGAGAATTCCAAGCAGGCTCCACATTGTCACTGCAGAGCCCAAAGTGGGGCTGAATCTCATGAACCTTGAGATCATGACCTGAGCTAAAATCCAGAGTTGGATGGGGGACACCTGGGTGACTCAATCAGTTAAATATCCAACTCTCGATTTCGGCTGAGGTCATGATCTTGTAGTTCCTGGGCCTGAGCCCTGAGTTGGGCTCTTAGCTGACAGTGTGGAGCCTGCTTGGGATTCTCTCTCTCCCTCTCTTTCTGTCCCTCCTTCCCTCTCTGTCTCTGTCTCTCTCTCAAAATAAATAAATAAATAAATAAACTTTAATTTAAAAAAAGAGAGAGAGAGAGAAAGAGCCTGACCCTTAACCAACTGAACCACCCAGGTGCCCCTGGAAGTTTCTTTTTAAGTGTCTTGTCCAGAGTCATAAAGTAAGCAGTCTGGCTCCAGAACTCATTCTCTCAACCACTGAACTGTGCCCTGTGACCTATCTAAGGTCAGTGCCTCCATCCATGGACTGAAACCTTACTCTTTCTGGTCACTTTGTTTGTTCAATGGTCTCTTTGTTCTCTAGCAATTTCATTTTTTCTCTCTACTGGATTATTCCCATCAGTTTACAAACATGCTTTGAACTCTCCCATCTTAAATAGCCCTTTCTAGGGGCTCCTAGGTGCCTTGGTAGGATGAGTATCCAACTTCGGCTCAGGTCACAATCTCACAGTTCATGGGGTCAAGCCCCACATCAGGCTTTCTGCTGTCAGCCTGTCAGCATGGAGCCTGCCTCAGATCCTCTGACCCTCTCTCTCTGCCTCTCTCCCACTTGCACGCCCCCCGTCACCCTCTTCTGATTACTGTTCCACTGCTCTGTTTCCTTATTTACCAACACTCCTTGGAAGAATTGCTTTTATTTGCTGTCCCCACTTCCTCATTTCTCATTTTTCCCTCAACTTGTTTCAGGCAAAATTTCATCTCTACCATGTCATTAAAACTGCTATTAAAAAGTTCACTATCCTTGGGGGGCTTGGGGGGCTCAGTCGGTTGAGCATCTGAATCTTGATTTCAGCTCAGGTCATGATCTCACGGTCATGGGATCAAGCCCTGTGTCAGGCTCTGCACTGAGCATGGAGCCTTCTTGGGTTTTGCTCTCTCTCTCTCTCTCTCAAATAAAATAAATTATTTTTTTAAAAAGTTCACTATCTTTTTAAAATCCAATGGCCAGTTCTCAGATGGCGCCCTACATAATTTATCAGCAACATTTGACATATTTGATAGCTTCCTCCTTGAGTGCTTTGTTCACACTTTCTTCTGATTTTTCCCTTCCTCAGGTAAGGGAGATGCCCAAGCGACTGAACCACCCAGGCGCTTCCCTGCTTCCATTTTAACCACCTCTCCCTATCTTGTTCTTTCCTCACACAGTAGCCAGAATGGGTTTGGTTGTTTGTTTGTTTGTTTGTTTTTTTAAATTCTTATCACAATTTTTAAGGGTACAGTTTAGTGCCATTAAGTACATTTACTTTGTTGTGCAACTATGACCACTATTCTTCTCTAGCACTTTTTCACCTTTCCCAACTGAGCCTCTGTGCCCACTAAACAACGACTTTCCATTCTCCAGTCCCTGACAATTACTTTCTATCTCTAAATTTGATGACTGTAGGTACCTCATACGAATGGAATCATACAGTATTTTTCCTTTTATGCCTGGCTTATTTCACTTAGCATAATATCTTCAAGGTTTATCCGTGTTTGAGCATGTGTTAGAATTTCCTTCCTTTTAAGGCTGAATAATATACCATTGTACACACATACCACACTTTAACGATTTATCTGTTGATGGACATTGATGGGATTTGTTTCCATTTTGGAGCGCTTATGAAAAATATTTCTTTACATTTTAAAAAATTTTTAAAAGAAATAAAGAGCACAAACAGGGAGAGGAAGAGAGAGGGGGCAGAGTATCCGAAACAAGGTTTGCACTGACAGCAGAGAGCTCAATGCAGGGCTCGAACTCATGAACCATTACCTGAGCCAAAGTCGGATGCTTAGCTAACTGAGCCACCCAGGAACCCAATGAAGTATTTAACTTCTAAAAGGCATTATGCCCATATAGATACACCAGTAATTTCTTTCAAACCCAATCTTCCAAGAAAGAAATAATATAGATATAGATTGTCTTAGAGATTAAGAAAAATAGAAAATATTCCAATTCATTTCAAATATTTAGTACAAAGCTGATAAGAAAATATATCAAAATGTGCTGTGGTTATGTAAGATATTATTGGGGAGGGGTAGGTAAATGGGGATTCTAGGTTTTTTGCAACCTCTTGTGAGTCTAAAAATTATTTCAACATAAAAAGTATTGGGGCACATGGGTGGCTCAGTCAGTTGAGTGTCTTGACTTCAGCGCAGGTCGTTATCTCACAATTTGTGAGTGTAAGCCCCACCTCAGGCTCCCTGCTGTCAGCGCAGAGCCCACTTTGGATCCTCTGTCCCCTTCTTTCTGCCACTCCCTCACTCACACTCTCTCTCAAAAATAAATAAAAAACATTAAAAAATTTTTTAAATCTATCAAAATCCTTAATTCAATATAAAATTAATCTTCTTCATATTTCTTGTATCTCACAAATCTGGGATGTAATATTTTCATTATGATTTAGTTCAAAGTATTTAATTTCCATCATTAATTTCCATCAATTTCTTTGACCCAGAGTTATTTGGGAGCCTTTTTGTTTGTTTTCTTAAATTTCCAGATATGTTTGTATCTATATTTTAAATTGTGAGTAGAGAATAAAGTATGTATTCTACAATTCTTTGAAGTTTGAATTATATTAGTTGAGACCAATTTTTACATAAGTACGCTTAGGAAGAATGGGAGTATTTTAAAAAATTGTTTATTTATTTGAGGGGAGGAAGGGCAAAGAGAGGGAGAGAATCCCAAGCAGGGTCAGTGCAGTCAGTGCAGAGCTTGATGTGAGTGAGGCTTAATCCGATGACCTTAAGATCATGTGAGCAGAAATCAAGAGTCCAGTGCTTAACCAACTGAGCTACCCAGGCACCCCAAGGATGAGTATTTTTAAGTTTGGAGTGTATGGTTTTCTGTTTATTAAAACTAGCTTGTTTATTGTGATTTAAAAAAAGAAAAAAAAAAAAGGCCATGGCAGCAACATAGTCCAGAGACGATGGTAGGTTGGGATCAGGAAAGATGGAGAGAAGTGGAAGGCATTCAGATTTATTTGAGAGACAAAATGAACACTTCGTGGCGTTGAAAGGGGATGAGGGAAAGGCGAAGAAGAGAACCATCAAGGATAACCTCTTTAGGGGATCATGGCTGGCTCAGTCCACAGAACATGCCACTCTTGTTTTTTGTTTGTTATTCCTTTATTTATTTGAAAAATTTCTACAGCCTACTTGGGGCTCAAACTCAGGGCCCAGAGATCAAGGGTCTCATGTTCTTCCACTGAGGCAGCCAGGCGCCCCCAAGAGCATGCCACTCTGATCTCAAGGTTGTGAGTTCAAGCCCCACATTGGGCGTTGCGCTTACTTATGGCGGGGGTGGGGGTGGGGGTGGGGGTGGGAGGGGAGGGAGACCTTCTTGCTATCAGTTTTAGCCAAGTCGACAGATAGCAGAGTGATGAAACTAAAATAGGGCCTCCAAGGAGGGATTAAGAAATCTCTGTATTTCGCCCAAGCACGTTTCTTTACCTTTCCACAGCAGCTAGGAGGAAGGTGGTGAAATTAAGGTTTGGGGCTGAGACTCAGCAGCTCCCCGCCCTTTCTTAAATGCTCTGTATATCCGTGTTACAATACTTGCCATGGTGTATTATTCACCTTACAAGGTGTCGCACCCTTTGGACTATGACCTCAGAGGGCATGGGCTGAGTTTCCTCAAGGCCCCTCCAGGGACTTTGCCCAGAAACTCGCTCCTAGGTCTTGTAGGTCTCTCTTGGCCCCGCCCCCAGGGATTTCCGACCGGCCCGCCCCTCTGCACCCGCCTCCGCCAGGGCAGCCCCGTTCCGCCCCTTTTGCAACGGTTGTCCTCTAGCCTAGTTCGGACTAGACTGATTGATGAGTGTGTTCTCCAATCACTGACGCTGAATGATCACGTAATTACCAATTGTGGTGGCAGAGGCGGGTGCTGAAGCCTAGGGTTGGGGGTGACCAGGAAGTGAGAGCCGAGGATGAGTCAAGCTCTGGCGGTGGCGTAAAGGTGACCGGGCATCTGGGTTCCCCAGTTTCCTCCTTTCCCCGTCCCCGGGTCAGGGGTCTCTTCGCAGCCGGGAGCCAGGATCTCCATTTGCTCTTTCTAACGCGGAAGGGGGTGTGTCTACTACATTTGTAAGCGGCTGGGGATCTCTCCTGAGCCTCCTACCCTGTTTCGCCGGGAGGCGGGTCCTTCTCTTAAGTTGGTGGGGGTGGGGTGGTGGTCCTGTCTCCCTCCCCCCTCCCGAGGTGGGGCCGGTAAAATTAAGATCCTTCTGTAGCCTGTGGGTGGTTTAAGTCCCCACGGAAAGGGAGTGAGATTCGCGGACTCTGCCCCTCTCCTGAGGAATTAGAGACCTCCAGCTGCAGCCAAGGGTAGTGGAAGGTGGAGAGATCCTAGAAGCTAGATTCCTGTACTTAAGAAACGAGGGGGAAAAACTAGGTAGGGCGAAGGAACGGGTGGAAAAAAGCATTTATGTGGAGGTCCTGGAAGTTGTCTCTGAGTCTGCTGCGGGGCTAGAGGCGTTGGGTTTGGGCTCGGGGGCAACATCCCTTTCCCATCTCCGCACCGTCATCTTCCTGCCATTTCTTTCTCCTCAGGCTGGAGGAAACACCTGAACATGTGGAATCCCAATGCCGGTAGGTACTTGGGGGATCTCTTCTCTCACCCCTACCCCTTTTCCTATGAGCCCCACAACAGGAAGTTTTCATGTCGGTTTTTCCTCTGCCTTTCTAGACCGCAAAAGCAGTCCTTAGGCCACAGCTGACCAGTGCTCTTTCCTTAGAGTTCACGGTCTCCCTCTCCCCCACGCCCTGTCAGTCCTTACCTTTCTCTCCTACACAGCTGTGTCTCCCCTATGCTCCATTCTCCTTCCTCACCTTTGCGTTTCCCTCTAAGCATTGAGTGAGAAACGGGACCATTCTTTTTGTAGGCATTGTCAAAAGGTCTGAGCAGACCTTGTTGTCAGAGGGTCTGAGCAGTTCTGACCTTAATTTATTCTTTGTTTCTTCCACCAGGGCAACCAGGGCCAAATCCATACCCTCCTAACCTTGGGTTCCCCGGAGGTTCCAGTCCTGCCCATCCACCACCACCTGTAAATCCTGCCTATCCCCCAGGCCCCTTTCCAACTCCTCCGGCAGCCCCTCAGGGGAATCCAGCTTTCCCCCCAGGTGGCCCCCCTCCGGTGCCACAACCAGGGTATCCAGGATGGCAACCCCTAGGTCCCTACCCACCTCCCTACCCACCACCTGCTCCTGGCATGCCTCCTGTGAATCCCTTGGCACCTGGCATGGTAGGACCGGGAATGGTGATGGACAAGAAGATGAGGAAGAAAATGAAGAAAGCTCATAAAAAGATGCACAAACACCACAAGCATGGCAAGGTCAGTGCCCTCCCGAGCCTGGCTAGGCAGGGGTGCCCCCTCACAGGGACTGGGCTGGCGGGAATGGGCAAGGGGGGATTGCAGTCAGAGGATGTGGAGGAGCCATTATGTGGCTCTGGTAGATGGTTCTTCTTTGTAAAGGATTCCCACTGGTAAGAATCTGATGATCTTGAAATATCAGGCTAATTGGACTTTGTATCAGGGAGAGCTAGGCTGAGCCTTAGAATAGATACTGGAATCTAAAGCCCTTCCTGTCTGTCTGTCTCTCTGCTAGAACTTTTGTTTTCCCATCCCCGACCCCAGATAATTGTTATAGCAACTTGGATACACACCCACCTTCAGTGTTCTCGGGGTGTTGTGTTAAGTACATGGGCCTTTTTGTCCTGCCACCCAGAACGACTCTCAGTGACTGTCAGCTTCAGATAAAAAGTTCACCCACAGCCCCAAGGTGAAGCAGCTTCCTTCTAGAAGAGTGTTAACTAGCAAGTAGCTCTCAGGAAAACTCTGGAAGGCCATAAACCAACCTGGATCTTGAGGAGGCCTTAGTTTACCTTTTTCTGCCTAGTGTTTATTTATTTGCCTTAGGGCTTTGGGCACTACCTCCTGGTCCTAGGCCTTTGGTAGAAGCTTGAGGAGAAGGAAAGATGAGGTTAAATTGCGGGAGAAATTACCCTGGAGAGACTCAAAAGTGTTTTTGATGGCAGTTGATGGCAGTACGCGTGTAAAGAACCTTGACTAGTACTCTCCCCGCCTTCTCTTCCACCTTCCTCACTTTCTCCCTTTCGGGACTAGGAAAAAGTAGATAGATGGGCCCACAGCTTCTGTTTCTACTCACTTGTCTTAGAATCATAGCTATGAGAACTTTCCATGCGACCCATCAGTAAGCATTTGTAAGGTAGCAGCTTTCTTTTAGCACTACGCTATGCTAGTGCCGGTAATGTATCCCTTGCCGAGACACTGAGTCAGGTAGAGAAAGCTGGAGATATGCTCCAAGTGCAGTATTAAAGTTCTGTGCAATAGTTTAGGAGGGTTTAACCCACTCCTATATGTTCACTGCTGAAAGACATGCTTTGCTTTTGCTGTTATAAGGGACAGTCTGTTTCAAAACTGCTGACCTTCTGAGGAAGCAAGGGGGCGCTGGGCGGAGGGGAAGAGCACCAAAGAATGTCCCATGGAGTGATCAATGGTCATTGGATCTGATGCTGTCTCGTTTCCCCTTTCCCATTGCAGCATTCCTCCTCTTCCTCCTCCTCTTCCAGCAGTGACTCTGACTGAATGCAGGGCCTGGACCCTTCCCTCAAGCCTCTCCAGTTCTGCTCTCCCATCAAGCTTCAGATGCCATCTTGTTACCAGGGAAAATTAGCTCTTGTGCCCTTCCTCGCTCACCCCCCAATCTTCACCTTACTCTGCTGGTCAGCCCTAACTGCCTAGGGAAAATGGGAAAAGAACTCCCACGGGCCAGCAAAGACCTTTTTCTCACTACTTGGATGATGAGTTTAGCAGGACTATGTTTGGAGGATGATGAGGCCTTTGAGCCAAATCCCAAAGACAAGTTTAAGATCTGTAAAATGTGTTTGTTTTTAAACTTTTTCGTCTGCAATACTTGTAGTTGGGAGCTGTTGTGGAGATTTAACTATGGAGGAAAAAGAAACTGTTTTTGTAAGGTGGCTGGCACACTTTGGTGATTCAGTGGCAAATACATTTCCCAGCAGGCCTTTATTGATCATACTAACTGGAAGGCTGCTGGGAGGTGGAGTCCATTTGGAACCTAATCTCACTCCTTAGCGTGGTAGGCTGGCTCAGGTCCTTCTTATTCTCCAACTCTCCGTGCAAATAAAACTGTTTTTCCTTGTCTCTGTTCACCTGTGCCATTACCTTGGTTGGGCCCGGCACATTCTACCACTTTTGCTGCCCTTCCGTAGACCCTCCAAAGTGTATCAGTTTCATGTCAAGAAACTAGAGCTTCAGTGAGGAGGACACCATATTGTCTCTATGTTTCTTAAGTGAGAGGAACCTTCAGAATTGATTCAGCCTACTGGAATGAATCTTTACTGTCTTCCCTTCAATGAACAGAAATAGGTCTTTAGCTTAAGTTTTCATATCTGCTACAGTGGTTCTTAACCCTGGCTGCCCATCAGCTATCAGAATGATTTAGTGTTTTGCCCCAAACCTATTGAATAAGACCCTCAAGGATTGGGCCCTACAAATCACTATTTTTAAGAAAACATGTGGGCGATTGTGAGGCAGAACAAAATTGGTGGCCCCTGATTTACTTTTCGCCATGCCTGGTGCTACATGTCAGGTTCTCAAAGATCTGAGGAGAGGGAAAAGACATCCAAGAGAACCAATTAATAAAGATAGATGTTATAAAATGCTAGAGGGATATAAACCTAGAAATAAATATAAGGGAAGGAGGAGTCAAAGATGACTCCTCAGGAAAAGTGACATTTCAACTGCCTCTTGGGCCTGGAGCATGGAAAGTATGAGTAGAAAAAAAAAGAATGGATTTTCCAAGTGGGGTGGGGAGAGGAGCTGGGAAAGGTATGTGTGCTTAGGTACAGAGTCACAGAATCCCATAGTATGTTTGGGAATCACAGGTCTCCCAGTGGGGCTAGATTGGTTTTCTAGAAAATTGTTTATTGAGGAAATACCGTGTTCTGGGTGCTGAAGCTACAGAGATGAATAAGACAGTTCCTGCCTTTCATGATTCACAAGATCTAATGGAACAGATGGACACGTAAATAGATTACTGTACTACAGTGAAAAGGACCACAACAGATACATGGATCAAGCAGTGAGAGAACAAAGGAAGGAGTGGCAGTGCCACTGGGAAAGGAACTAGATCCAGGCTGGGCTTCAAAAAAGTAGGAGTTGCCCAGTTGGTAAACAATACCAGCTAACACTGAGCAATTTATTGTGGGCTTTATGTTTATAACTTCTATAATCCTCACAGCAACTCTATGAGGTAGGTACCATTTCTTTACCCATTTTGTGGGTAAAGAAAACTGACACAAGAAGTGGTTCATCAGTCAGGATTCAAACTCAGGCAGTCAGTCTCCTGAGTCTGTGCTCTTAACCCAATGGATTCCAGGCAGAAGAAACAGCTTTACAGAGGCACAGAGTTGTAAATAGGGGTAGGATGAGGGGTGTCTGGGTGGCTTGGCCGGTTGAGCATCCTACCATTGATTTGGGCTCAGGTCATTATCTCATGGTTGTGGGATTGAGCCCCAAGTTGGGCTCTGCGCAGACAGCATGGAGCCTGCTTGGGATTCTCTCTCTTCCTCTCCCTCCGCCTCTCCTCCGTGTCCTCTCTCTCTCTCTCTCTCAATAAATTAACATTTAAAAAAATGGGGGTATAATGAAAGTTTAGTCCTTGAGACTGAGTTACCATCCAGGAGCCCAAATGCAGAAAATGAGGCTGAAGTCGGGGAGCTGAGCTAGAGGGAGTAGACTTGAGAGATGTTTCTGAGGTGGAACCCACAGGGCTTGAGGATGGAGTGTTGGGTTTGAAGAACAGGGAAGGAACATTTTTTTTTTTTTAATTTTTTTTTAAGGTTTTTTTTTTTTTTTTTTATTTCGAGAGAGAGAGAGAGAGAGCGTGAGCAGGGGAGGGTCAGAGAGAGAGGGAGTCACAGACTGAAACAGGCTCCAGGCTCTGAGCTGGCAGTCAGCACAGAGCCCGACGCGGGGCTCGAACCCACGAACCGTGAGATCATGACCTAAGCGAAAGTCAGACGCTTAACCGACTAAGCCACCCAGGCGCCCCGGGAAGGAACATTTTTAGTTGGCTGTATTGCATCTATGACTTGGCCCTGATGTGAGTTATATGAAATAAATGCCTCAGACCTTTCTATATTAAAAAAAAAATTTTAATGTTTATTTTTTAGAGAGAGAGAGTGTGGGGGAGGGGTAGAGAGAGAGAGGGAGACGCAGAATTCGAAGCAGGATCCAGGCCAGGCTCTCAGCACAGAGCCTGGTGTGGGGCTCCAGCTCATGAACCACGAGATCATACTCTGAGCTGAAGTTGGAGGCTTAACTGACTGAGCCACCCAGGCATCCCTAGGTCATTCTATATTTTAAAGCTTGCTTCTATTTGATAGGAAATCCAAGACCAAAGCCTGCTTTGTTAGTGTCTTGGATTTGAGAACCATTCTAATGTTTTCTTCTCGTTATTCTCCATTATTCATTCATTCATTCATTTTAATTTTTTTTTATAGTTTATTTATTTTGAGACAGAGAGAAACAGCATGAGTGGGGGAGGGGCAGAGAGAGACAGACACAGAATCTGAAACAGGCTCTAGGCTCTGAGCTCTCAGCACAGAGCCTGATGTGGGGTTCGAACCCACGACCCGTGAGATCTGACCTGAGCCGAAGTCGGACGCTTAACCGACTGAGCCACCCAGGCGCCCCTCATTCATTCATTTTAGAGGGAGAGAGCATGTGTGTGCATGGGAGAGGAGGAGAGAGAGGATCTTAAGCCTCTGTGTGGAGCCTGACTTGGGGCTCGATCCCATGATCCTGGGATCATGACCTGAGCTGAAATCAAGAGTTTTCAGAATTCATCAGCTCTTCTTTTTTGAGAAGGGAGATGTGGGCATAGGGGCATTGTGGGGTGAAGAGAAACAGATGTTGTCAAGCTAGAAATAAGGAGAAACATAGCAGGGGCTAGAAGGGGAAAACACAAAGAGAAATCACGAAATTAGGGAAGAAACTCACTTCCTTTCTCCCCTGCCTCTCTTTTTAATGTTTGTTTATTTTGAGAAAGAGACAGACAACATGAGCAGAGGAGGGACAGAGACACAGAACTGAAAGTAGTCTCCAGGCTCTGAGCTGTGAGCACAGAGTCCCTTGTGGGACCTGAACCCATGAACCATGAGATCATGAGCTGAGCTGAAGTCAAACGCTTAACCAACTCAGCCACCCAGGCACTCCACTCTCTTTTTTTAATGTTTATTTATTCATTTTATTTTATTAAAAAGTTTTAACATTTATTCATTTTAGAGAGACAGAGTGCAAGTAGGGGAGAGGCAGAGAGAGACACACAGAATCCAAAGCAGGCTCCAGGCTCTGAGCTGTCAGCGCAGAGCGCCATGTGGGCTCGAACTCACAAATCACGAGAGCATGACCTTAGCTGAAGTTGGACACTTCACCAACTGGGCCACCCAGGTGCCCCTAATGTTTATTTTTGAGAGAGAGAGAGAGAGAGGGAGGGAGACAGGAACTGAACCCCATGCGGGGCTCGAACCAATGAATCATGAAATCATGACCTGAGCTGAAGTTGGAGGCTTAACGGACTGAGTCATTCAGGTGCGCCCTTTGTCCCCACTCTTAATCATGGAGAGCACATCTCCCCTTCCTGGCTTTTCTAAGCCATACACACAGTGCCTTGCTGTTGTTTTGATATTGTTACTTCTCAAAAATTTATCAACTTTTTATATTTTTATTTTTTTAACTTTTTAAGAAAGTTTATTTATTTTGAGAGACAGAGCATGGGAGGGGCAGAGAGAGAGAATCCCAAGCAGGCTCTCTCAGTGCAGACAGAGCCTAAATGTGGGGTTCAATCCCAACAAATTGTGATATTATGACCTGAGCTGAAAAGAGGAGTCAGATGCTTAACCAACTGAGCAACCGAGGCGCTCCCAAAATTTACTAACTTTTTAATAGCTGAAAGTAATACATGTACTTGAGAAAAAGACTGTAACTTGTTGTTTTATCTTTTAAAATTTATCTATTTTTTTTAAGTAAGCTGTATGCTCAGCCTGGGGCTGGAACTCATGACCCAGAAATCAGAAGTTGCACGCCCCACCTACTGAACCAGCCAGGGGCCCCAGATGGTAACATTTTTGAAAAAAAATGTTTGTTTGTTTTTGAGAGAGAGATAGCAGGAGCAGGGAGGGCAGAGAGAGAGGAGGACAGAGTATCTAAAGCAGGTTCTACGCTGAGAGCACAGAGCCAGATGCAGGGCTTGATCTCACAAACCCACAAACCATAAGATCCTGACCTGAGCCGAAGTTGGACACTTAACCAACTGAGCCACCGAGGTGCCCCCAGATTGTAACATTTTAATAGGAAATTCAGTGAAAAGATTCTCCTCTCTTCTCAGAGAAGGAGCCAATCACAACTACCAGATACTTTTGAAAACTTCCAGAGCTATTCTGTGCAGAGTCAAGTGCCCCCTTTTTATTTCTATCTTATATTGTTCTATTGTCCCCCTCCCTTACTTTATATGGGGGCATACTCTAGGTCCTCTTTTTTTTTTTTAATGTTTTATTTATTTCTGAGAGAGAGAGACAGCGTGAGCAGGGGAGGGTCAGAGAGAGAGGGAGACACAGAATCTGAAATAGGCTCCAGACTCTGAGCTAGCTGTCAGCACAGAGCCTGACGCAGGGCTTGAACCCACAAACCGCGAGATCATGACCTGAGCTGAAGTCAGACACTTAACTGACTGAGTCACCCAGGCGCTCCGGTCCTCAGAGCCCGATGTGAGGCTCGAACCCACGAACCGTGAGATCATGACCTGAGCTGAAATCGGACGCTTAACTGACTGAGCCACTCAGGTGCCCCTCTAGGTCCTCTTTTGGACCTAACATTTTCTCATTTAATTGTCTGTCTTGGAGTCGATCCCATCTGTGTGTATGTGTGTGCACGCGTGGAAGTGTGCTAGTGCTTACGACCTTGTTTTAGCACCATTCAATTTACCCAGTCTTTTATTGTTGGACTTTTAGATTGCTTCCAGTCTTGCTATCCACTGAACTGCTGCAGTGAACATTTTGGTATATTTATCTTAAACTGAGGTTGAGGGATTCCTGCGTGGCTCAGTCAGTTGAGTGACTTTTGATTTCCGCTCAGGTCATGCTTTCAAGGTTTGTGAATTTGAGCTCTGCACTGGGCTCAAGCTGACCGTGCTGAGCCTGCTTGGGACTCTCTCCCTTTCTCTCTGCCCCTCCTGCTCATATATGCTCTCTCACTCTCTCTCTCTCTCTCTCTCAAAATAAAAAAAAAAAAACCTGAGGTTGAAAAGTCAGATGCCCATGGCTATATCTGGCTGTGAGTCTCTCTCTCTCTCTCTCTCTTTTTGAGAGCCCATTCTCTGTGCTAAATATTAGAATTTTTTTTTTCATGTAGCCTCCATGCCCAATGTAGGCCTTGATCTCACAACTCTGAGATCAAGAGTCATATACTCTACAGACTGACCCACTCGGGTGCTCCCAGATATTTTCAATCAAGATTTAGAGTTCAAGCTAGAAACTCTAGCAACAGTGGGCCCACGTTCCTGAAGGCACATTCTGGCCCCGAGTAGTGGTTATTCCTTATAGACGGATCCTGTGCTCTCCAGTCTTCTCATTCAACTTCCTGTTGCCTTCTTTCTCCCAGTTATATAACTTGCCTGTCTCCTGAGAGCACTGGGTTTACGCCCTATTTTGTGCACTGGTATAAAGCACTAAAGATGGTGGTTCTCAAATGTGTTTATCTTATGTCTTCACCACCTTGTATCTACCAGGGAAATCTAGGAGTCTGCCATTCTCTTCCTACTATAAACAAAGTATAGTATGGTTTCCTCACAGTTGACAATGGGAAAGGACAGGAAACCCGTGAGATCTAAAATACAAATTGAGAGCCACCTGGGTTGTTTAGTTGGTTAAGTGTTCAATTTCGGGTCAGGCCATCATCTCATGAGTTTGAGCCCCACATGAGGCTCTCCACTCTCAATGCAGAGCCCACTTTGAATCCTCTGTCTCCTTTGCTCTCTACACCTCCCCTGCTTATGCTCTTTCTCTCAAAAATAAATTAAGCATTTAAAAAAATCATTTAAAAAATCTCTAAAAAACTACAATACAAATCGATACTTTAGGGGTGCCTGGGCGGCTCAGTTGGTTAAGCATCTGACTTTTGCTCAGCTCATGATCTCATGGTTCATGAGTTCGAGCCCCTTGTCGGGCTCTGTGCTGACAGCTAAGAGCCTGGAACCTGCTTTGGATTTTCTCCTTCTCTCTCTGCCCCTCCTCCCCCTCTCAAAATAAACATTAAAATTATTTTGTTAAAAAATTTTGCCACTTTAGCTTTGGGCATTGCCAGTCATGGGATGAGTCTTCAGTTTGCTGCCTTTTTGGGCATATGCCTATATCAGGTCATTCTGCGGCTCAAGGCAAACTCACTCTTTTCTTTCCCTTTCTGAGAGGAAATTATTGATTCATAAAATTATTATGTATTGCTATTAAATGCATTTCATCTTTCTCTTTCAAAGCTGCCTGCAATTGTTGCCCAGTCCTTTGGGAAGCCATGCTAAGGATGATGTTATTTTATGAACTTTTATTTGATCATTGTTCTGCCTTCCACATTAGCGAGGACTTCTTGGATAGCCACTCACTTTCACCCCAGCTCACAGGGTCCCTGGAGTATAAATGACCCTAGTGTAAAATCTTGAGGTTAATCTGACCTTCTGCCTGGGCGTCACAGTATGCCTGCTCCTTAGTTTGATTTGAAATGTTACTGTCCTGGGCACCTGGTTGGTTCATTTGGAAGAGCATGTGACTCTTGATCTTGGGGTTGTGAGTTTAAGCCCCACATTGGATATAGAGATTACTTACGTAAATAAAAGTTAAAACAATTTTTTTTGAAATGTTATGTCCTAACATTTTCTTATTTCCTTTCCTCTTGGTATTTGGTCTGCCCCCTTGCCTTTCCAAGTACAGACTTCTTTTTATTTCCTCTTTTTAAAAAAAAATGTTTATTTTTGAGAGAGAGAGCATGAGCGGGAATGGGGGAGGAACAGAAAAAGAGGGGGACAGAGGATCTGAAGCTGGGTCTGTGCTTACAGCAGTGAGCCTGATGTAGAGCTCGAACTCACAAACTGTGAGATCATGACCTGGGCCAAAGTCAAGACGCTTAATCAACTGAGCCATCCAGGTGCCCCACTTCTTTTTATTTCTATCTCATGTTGTTTCTAATGTCCCCCGCCCCTGAGGCACTGGAATACCCAAGCTGTATTTTCCATTTTGGAAAGCTGTTCTTCAGATGACTCCACTGAATTGGGGTTGCCCAATAAAACTTACTAATATTAAGGCCAGAACTGATACCTAAAAGACTTGAGCAAGGTTCAGGAATAACCCTATATTTGCTCTCTCTTATTTTCTTCTCTTATTTTGTCTTATTCCCTGCCAGAGCTTTTCTCTGTGTGTGTGCGTGTGTGTAGTTTTGTTTTTTTTTTCACCGAGAGTTTTAATATGGAAATTTACAGACATCCACAGGAGTAGAGAAAGCAGTTTAATGAACACCTATATTCCCATCACCTAGCCTCAGTAATTATCAACATTTTGCCAATCTTGTTCCATTCCACATCATATTGTTTCCAATTTTTATTGTAAAAAGTACTTTTTTTAATGTTTTATTTTTATTTCTGAGAGAAAGAGAGACACAGCATGAGCAGGGGTGGGTCAGAGAGAGAGGGAGACACAGAATCCGAAACAGGCTCCAGGCTCTGAGCTAGCTGTCAGCATAGAGCCCGATGCGGGCTCCTGAATTATGAGATCATGACCTGAGCCAAAGTCGGACATTTAACCAACTGAGCCACCCAGGTGCCCCTAAAAATTACTTCTTAAGAGTTTAAAAACAGTACAGTGATTACCTGTAAACTGACCACCCATACTAACCACTAGGTAACATTTTCCTATATTTGCTTCAATATACCTACGTGAATCATTTCAAAGACTGTTGCATACATCATGACCCATCCTCCATAAATATTTCATCATGTACCTCCTAAACAGCATTTCTCCTACATAACCACAATTCCATGATCACACTTAAGAAAATTAACAATACTTCCTAATATTAGCTGATATTCAGTTTGAGTTTCCTCAGTTGTCCCCAAAATGTCTTATATAGCTATTTAAAAATAAGAAACAAGATCCATACCTTATGGTTGTTATTTCCTTTTAAATTTCTTTTTCTTCTCATTCACCTCTTCCTCCTCCTTTTTTATTACATCGCCTTGTTAAAGAGCCTGGGGAGGTTGTCTTGCAAACCGTCCAGCATTCTGAATTTGCTGATTATCTTTTTGCAGTGTGATGTATTTTACTTATTCCTTTATATTTCATAAATTTTCCATACGTTGCAAATTTGTTGTAGAAGTTGATTAGATTAAGATTAAGGGCTTATGACAAGAGTAGTTAATAGATGATACTAGGTGTTTATTGTATCTCATCAAGGACCACATAATGTCAAAGTTGTCCTGCTATTAGTGAGGCAAAGTTTGATCACTGAAACAACTTTTTACTTAAAGTTTTGATGTTTGACAACACTGGCCTGAATGAATTATTTCATTTTTGGGTTGCAAAATGAATGGTGATTTTCTAACTCTTTCATTCTTTCTACATTTATTGGATGGAACTCTTAAAAAAAAAAGAATTTTCCCTTAACGGATGAATTACATTCTTCCTAAGAGAGAGTAAATGCTCAATTCTTTCCTTTTAGTTACTAATTTTCAGAGTAAGGAATTGGTTTAAAAGTTGCCTTCAGTGTGGCAAATTAGTTTTTTTTAATCTTTCTCTTATTTAAGTATCACTGTAGACTACTAGGTTTTTCCCATCTCTTTTCATTCTCCTTACCCATCCCTTTTCCCACTTGTCTCCCTTTTTCCATGGCGACTGCCAACTCTCTCCGTACTCACACCTGGGATTTCCAATCTGTCCGCTAGGGGACACTAGCTTCCTCCCCGTTCCTACGCTGCCGCTCTATCATAGGTTTGGCCATCTGCTACCAGGTGTTGTCTCGTTGGTGCCGACGCTGTCCACGGAGCCGCTCTAGGCTGTTGGGAGGCCGTCCGCATTGCGTAGGGAAGGTTTGGACGACGCAGTCGCCTCGCCGGCCCCCGGGGCGGTTAGCGCTTCCGGGGTCGGAGGGTGCGCGGGGTTGAAAGCGGGCCGCTCCGCCCCGTCCCCCTCCCAGACCAGCAGAGGCAGCAGCCGGAGCAGCCGCAGCCTGCGCCCTCTCCCGCCCGCCCGCCCTCCGCCCGCCCGCCCGCCCTCCGCCGCCCTCCACCCGCCCCGGGGTCTCTTTCCCCCTTCCTCCTCCTCCTCCTCCTCCCCCCCCTTCCTCCTCCGCCCGCCCGCGGGGCCCCCCTCGCCTTCCCGCCCGCCCCTATTGTTCCGCCCCCGGCCTCCCGCCCTTCCCCTTCCCGCCCGCTCCCCTTTTCCCCTCAGTCGCCTCGCGCCTGCAGGTAAGCTTCAAAATTCTCCCTCCGCCCTCGGCTGTAGCTTTCTTTCCGCTCTTGCCATCTTTCTCTGCGGGCTCCGGTCCTCGTCACGAGCCCCGGCCTCGCGTAGTACCGCGTGAGCGCCTACCCCCTCAGTTGGCCTGGCCGGCCATTCACGCGAGGCCCTGGCTCAGGCGCGGCCTAGTAGGCCTCGCGCAAGGCCTACCCCCCTCCCCCCGCCTTTTCCCGGTGGCGGCTGCGCAGGAGTCAAGGAGGGCGCGCGCGCGGTAGGGGGGGCGGCGGTGGATTTGTTGGTTGAAGGGGGTGGGGGGAGGCGATGGCCGGCTTGCTGGCCGGGCGGGTGAGCGCGGCTCCCCGCGGGGGTCAGGCGCTGGCGCAGCCACACGAGGAGGCGCTACTAGCCCGGCCCCTCCCCCTGGATCGCAGCGCCCCCCCCCGACCGAACCGTTTATTTTTTTTCCCTTCTCTCTTTTCTGGTGGAGGGATGGGGGGGGCATTTTTTAATTGGAAAATCCTTGGATAACCGAGGGGAGGGGGGCTGCGGAGTTAAAGAAAGGGTAAACGGGCTCCCAGTTACCGAGTTATTCAGGACGTTCTCTCGGGGTAACGAATTTTGAAATTACAAAATGACTGCCGCTGTAGACCCAGGCCGAGCTATTTATAGGAGAAGGGGTAATGGACTGCAGGATTAACAGCTGGATTTCTGGGATTGGGTACATTTCTATTAACCTAGTCGGGAGAGAAATGACAGGGATTTCTTGGATGTTTGGAGTTAGAAATGCACCTCTCTGCCTTAATCAAGAAATGGCTTTCTAATAGGTTTTCAGTGTTCTTGCTGTTTTGAACTTGTGTTACTGTGGTATTTGTAAAGTGACTCCAGTTACATTTATTTGAATGGGGATAAAGAGTTAAAGTGCCAGTTTTTTTTCTCTATCTTATTAAAAAGTCATTCTTAAAGAGTTAACTGCTTCCCCCTCCGCCCCCAGCATTGTTGTTTTTCCCTGAGTGAAAAGTGTTGAATTCTGGGATTTTGCCAACAATTAATTCTATTTTGACAGTGGGGGAATGAGGTGCCTTGGGGATGTAAAGTCTTGTCTTTTAAATAATCATATTCTGGAGGTAACTGAGGCAGCTTGCCATATACAGAATGAATCTGGCAGCAGCTTAAACACTTTAAATGTTTAGGGATAGGCTTTGTATTAGAACAAAGTTAAAACGATGGCTGGTTTGAGAAGGGGGAACTAGCTGTAGGAGAGAGATCGTTGATGTTGACTTTGAAGGGATGTTGCTAAAAATGTCCCTGGTGAAATTTATCAACTTTGGAGAACCTTTTTAAAGCTAACACCCTTAGGTCCTAAGGAGGTATCGTAGGAAAAGGTATATTCAAAAACATATTCTCTTTCTACTAGTAGTTATTCCAAAATGTTTGGAACATTGTTTCAGAGGGTAGGTGGGGAAAGAGCTTTCTCTGTAGGAAAGGTTTATTCCTGCTGTTTCTTAAGGCAACTATACAATAAATTTTTAGCAATACAGTTTTAGTGTCATTGTTTTCTTTGGAAGAAAATTTAAGATTTAATAGATTTGAGTAAAGGTGGAGTGGTAACAAAGAATACACAGAAGCAAGGCAAATTTTCAAATATGAGTGATTATCAAGTTGGGTCAGGAGAGAGGATGAGAGAAAGGACTCAGGATGTACCTATGCATTGAGCCTTTTCCCAAAGAGGAGTATGGAATCCCAGCCTTCATAGAAGGTTTTTCAGATAGTGCCATTTTCAGTGAGGTTGTTGATTTAAATCTTATTAAAATTATTTGGTGTCATCTATCAACATTTGAAATTGTAACGTGAACTACATCTCAATTTTTTAAATTTAGAAATTGCTACAAGTGAGAAAATGTGTTCTTGCTTTTAACCTGAGCCTGGGAAGCTACCTAATAGGGAAGCAAAAGGCCATCTGCCTCTCTATAGTTGGTTAGTTTGAGGTCTGGCCTCATGATTTCCAGGTGTTTCTGTATGCTGTCAAATCTTATTTTGTTGAAGGACAACTGGTGCACCTTCAGCAGTTCCTTTGCATCCATTGCCGATTGAAGGAATCTTCCTCCTTCTGAGAGTCAGCGGAAACCTTACCATTAAGGACAGCCGACTGAAGTCTCCTTGCATACTTTTAACAGAACCTGAGCTGTAAATGGTTGTCATTAGTGCACTTGTGCTGGGATGTATACAAGCTTGCCAACTGATAGGCTGTCATTTAAGGAATAGAGCCAGAACACATTGATAATGGTGAAAATGACTTTGGGAACTATTTTTCCTATTGTTTTTCTCGCGCTGATTTTGGTCGTGTTTGCATTTCAGTTTTTGGCTTTCACCCCCACCAGTGACCAAAGACTTGACCACTCAAAGTCCAGCTCCCCAGAACACTGCTCGACATGGACACCGGTGTGATTGAAGGTGGATTAAATGTCACTCTCACCATCCGGCTACTTATGCATGGAAAGGTATGCACCAGCTTGGGAAACTGGGTCATAGTAACTGCTCGGGGAGAGGCCAGGAAGAGAGGGCATGCATCTTGGAGCTCATCAGATTAGCACTGTGGGGCATCTGGCTTTAGCACTCCTCTATCAGTAGATGAGAATGTAGTGGGGAAAATGGACAGACTTGAGTAGGAAGCTCCACTGAGCAGGAAAGGCTTACCTAAGGGATGGAGCCAAAGACTCTCATACCTGGATAATAAGATTTTTCTCATGGAGGTTGGTGTAGCTTGTGATAAATAGATTACCTCTGCTCATACTATTGTGGGAAACTACAGATTTGGTACTGTAAAAAATAAGTTATATTAAACACAGAGTAGCATTGGGTCACTTCTGCATCATTATTCCTTCAGTATTCTTTGGTACTGTTTATCATTGCTCATTTTTGAGCAAAGAAAAGAGTAAACTTACCTACTTCTCTTCCCAGTAAATCTGAGTTTTTCCATTGTTTTGGAGAGTTAAAAATTCCTTTTCATGATATAAACACTTCGAGTTTCCTCTTATTTGACTCTAGTTTTCTCCATTGCAGGAAGTTGGCAGTATCATCGGAAAGGTAAGACAGTTTCACTTCAACTCTAATTACTGTTTAGTTAGTCTTGGTTGAATAGTGGTTAGAGCTCACTCTGGACTTTTCCTCTTACAGAAAGGAGAATCAGTTAAGAAGATGCGTGAGGAGGTGAGTTAACAGGGGGTTCGGTGGGGAAGCCAGTTTAAGGCTTGTTAAAAAGCTTTTAAAGGCAAAATTTTTCTTTAATGAGTGATTAGAAGGGGGATGGTTTCAATAGGAGAATCTGATGTTTTTCTGGCTTGGTTATTAGTAATTATGTACTATGGTGGGAAATGCAGTTCCAGTACGTCTCAATTCATTCAAGCCTTAAGGCAGCTTCTGTGGAGCTGTGGAGGGGAAACATGAGCAATGTTTGAAATGCTGAAATCGCCTTGTGTCAAGATCATATAGGCAGCTGCCTTGGTCATCTTATTTGGGAGGGACTGAATTCTCTGTATGTTCAGATCTTTTTGTCTATTTAACCTCTTGGCTTTGTTTTTTTAATCCAGAGTGGTGCACGTATCAACATCTCAGAAGGGAATTGTCCTGAGAGAATTATCACTTTGGCTGGACCCACTAATGCCATCTTCAAAGCCTTTGCTATGATCATTGACAAACTGGAAGAGGTTCGTTGTTTTCACTCATTTCCCCCCACCCCTGTCTTCGTTTTAAAGTGAAGATAGCTTAATGATTTTCTAAGAGCTTTCTAAATTCAAGGCCAGACTGGATCATAAATCTGTAAATGGGTCCTTTGCTCTCCCCTTCAGTGTTCCCAAAATTTGATCATAAGTCACTTGAATCATTAAAAGGAGTAGCTTGACTATTACTGGGGATGTGTAAAAAACTAGCGTCTTTTATTTTTATTTTTTATTTTTTTGACCAGTAGTTTTTGAAGGTATGATGCTACTGCATTGGTGAACTTCGTGTTCTCTTATAGTTGAATGAACTTAAATAAATATGCTTTTGTTAGGTGCCCTGATGAACACTAATACATGAAATAAATAACATATTTTTCAACCCTGGGTGCAGTACATTTTTAAGAAATTCAGTCTGTTAACTTTGTGTCAGAATTATACTTGGAGGGAGGGCATATGTTTTATAGGTTTTCAGAAGCAAAATATCAATGCCAGAGATTTTTTGGCAGAAAGAAGCTTTGTTTTTTGTTTCTTTGTTCAGCAAGATCCTTCAACCTTCAGGCACTGAATAACCATTGCCCTAGGTCTTCAGCCTCCTCCCCCTCTTCAGTAATGCTGCTAATCATGCATTTGACACCACAGGCAGAGGAGAGCTCCTGGCTGCTACTTGGTTGGTGGTTGGATACTTAATGGTGCCTGAAATTTTATCCTGGCCAAGATCAGAAATGTTATCTTTTGACCTACAAGGCCCTGCTAATCCAGAGCCTGCAGCTTAAAAAATATTCAGAAATTTATTCGTACTTTAACGTGTCCTTGACTTTAGGGGCTTATGTTTAAGCACTTTTCAGGTCTAGCTACTACATAGAGATTAGGCTGAGAAGTGATGTTTAAACCACTTAATCTTCAGAGGGCTAAATTTAACTAGGCTAAAACCATGACTTTTTGGATGTAGCATATTATGGGAAAGACAGTGGGCTTTGGGGTCAGTACAGTCTTTTATCAAATCTACAACTGTTTAGATGTGATTGGGACGAGTACTTGGTCTCAATTTCATTATCTGTATAATGGTGATGTTGCCAAGAAATTAAAACTGATAAATAGAAATACCCTGCTTAATCTTTCTAATTTTCTATGAGGACAGAATTGGTTATTTGAATTCAGGGCTGCATTGTTTCATCTTAATGTTTTAATTTGGATTTTGATATTGTTTCCTTTTGCAGTCAATTCTAATTTCCAAAATAAATAACCCTTTTTTCCTCGATGAAAGAAACTGCATTTAGGGATAATCAGAAAGTTTCTAGGTGTTTTTATCTTTAAAGAAGTAGTTGTTTTGGGGATAGAGGGGGCAATGTTTGAACTCTTGTTGATGATAGACCATGACGTGAAACATCCCTTATAAGGTTAAATGGTTCTTATATAGTAGTTATGGGTCCCAGGGATCTGCTTAAACTTAGATTCTTGTGTTAAAATTTCTTTTTGAAGGACATCAGCAGCTCTATGACCAATAGCACAGCTGCCAGTAGACCCCCAGTAACCCTGAGGCTGGTGGTCCCTGCTAGTCAGTGTGGCTCTCTCATTGGGAAAGGTGGTTGCAAGATCAAGGAAATACGAGAGGTTGGTAACTTTTGTGGTCCTGAAAATGTTAATTATTTTAAATATGGCTTCCTCTGTTAATAGCTCTTAGTATGGCTTGGAAAAGTTCACATTTGCAGTGAAAGTTATTATTGAAGTAGTAGTGCTAGACAATTATGATTTAGTTGTGCATTGGGAGGAAAAGTATTATACAGTTGATATATGTATATAATGTGGAGGAGTCTTTTTGTTTTTGTTTTTTTTTTTTATAATTCATATATCTTAACAATAAGACAGAACGTTAACCAGAATTTCTAACTGTTGCATATGGTCTGTTTCCCTTTTTCATTTGGCAACTTGTCCATGAGACTGTGCTTTTTTGTTTGTCTAAAGAGATTAGAGTTTGATATATAATAGTGGCCAATAATTTTCTTTGGCCAAACACCTAAATAACAAAGGGAAAACAGGAAAGTATATTAGGGTGTAGTTGTAATCCTGCTCCCTTTTAGACTGGAATTCAGACTGAATTATGGAAGCTTTTAGTAGTATCTGGAGGTTACTGAATTGGATATTGGAATGAAATTTGAATGGCTCCTAAAGGAGTTTTCGGGAGCATATTGTACATGCTACAAGAGCAGGGATTTTGGCTTTGTTGATGTATTCCAACAAACTGGAATGGTGCCTGATGCATAGAATGGGCGTTATATAAATATTTGTTTAATAAGAGAATGAAAAGTGGGTGATGTTTGTGGGGACTTTGATGGCTCATGAAGCTGTCATTAGCTGAAAGGAAACTGTCTAGTTGGACCTTTTTCTTGAGAGCAGCTTAAATTTAGGCTGTTACTGACTTTCAGAGGCTAATTTATTTATAACTGTGATTAAACAGTTCTATCTGGAATAAGGGAAGAGTGGGAAGGGAGGATATAAAGGGTAAAATAGGAGATGGGATAGTATCTCTGCTGCTCTTTAGACTCTAAAATTGCTGCTTGAGGAATTGGAAGAGCATGAATTGTTTATCTCTGATTTTTAAAAATTTCTTTCTACCCCAAAGAGTACAGGGGCACAGGTCCAGGTGGCAGGGGATATGCTCCCCAACTCAACTGAGCGGGCCATCACTATTGCTGGCATTCCTCAATCCATCATTGAGTGCGTGAAACAGATCTGCGTGGTCATGTTGGAGGTAAGCCCTCAGGCTCATGCTGAGAATGGGGGGAGGGTGATTCTAGGGAGACAGACTGATCTATATTTAGTGAGACTAGAATTAGGTGAAGCAGTTAGAAGCCTCCAGTGGGGGTGGGGAAGAGGTTCCCTGAGTTCATATTTTCCTCCCCCCAGCTTTGACTTTTCTTATAGTCTGAGCAAAAATAGAAACTGCTAAGCAGCCGTGATCTTTTGGTTTACAGCAATTCTAGCAGGGTTGGTAGGGGAAGATTCACTACTTGGCCTGAGTGGACAAAAGATATAACTGGGTTCCAGAGAAACCGGGGTGTTTTTTTTGTTTTGTTTTGTTTTGTTTTTTTTAGTTTGTTTTTGAGACAGAGACACAGAGCATGAGTGGGGGAGGGGCAGAGAGAGAGGAAGACACATAATCTGAAACAGGCTCCAGGCTCTGAGCTGTCAGCACAGAGCCTGATGGTGGGCTCGAACCCATGAACCATGAGATCTGACCTGAGCCGAAGTCGGATGCTTAACCAACTGAGCCACCCAGGCGCCCCAGAGAAACCGAGTTTTTTAAGTTGCCTTTGGATTACAATATTTCGGCTGTAGGCAAATTTGACATATCCTTCAAATTAATTTCCATGTTTTAAAGCAAGATTATATTCAAGATATTTCTGTAGGAAAAAAACTTAGCCATAATGGTGTTTATGAGGTCCTGGTAGTATATGCTATTCAGTTAAAACAAGAATAGCAAAATTAAGGGAAAATAAAACATTTAGAATTGCTGTTGAGATGTTACTATACTCATGATGAAAGAAAGAATTTTCAAGTAGAATTTAGAAAAATGTTGATTGAGCCTTTGAACTATTTACTGACCATGTATATTTTTTCAGGCATAACATTTGGGTACATTATTTTTGGCTTCATTTCCTATTTAGGCCAAAACGTAAGATCTTAAATTATCAACTACATATGTACGCATAGAGGTGTGTCATGTTCATTAGGTTTATTTGAAAACATGGAAATAATGCGTAAATTATTACAGGGGAATCTGCCTTGATGAGAATTAGTGTGAGCTGTGTAGTCCACGGACCCATCTTACTGCTTTAAAGGCAATTAACTGCAGATGATTTGAGATTAGATCTAGCCAGAGACAACGTTGGTAGGTGAGGGGATGGAAATTATAATACAGTTTTTAATTTAACTGACCTGTGTGAGCTTAAGCCACACAGCTGAAGCAGCTTTGAAACCTTATCTCTTTTTGTTTTTTTCCCCTCTGACTCTCTCCCAGTCCCCCCCGAAGGGCGTGACCATCCCGTACCGGCCCAAGCCGTCCAGTTCTCCAGTCATCTTTGCAGGTGGTCAGGTAAGAAAATTCTTATTGGTGGGCTAGAATGAACAAGGATTATGTTTGAAATGTCAACTTTGCCAGCAGCACACCAGGCCACTCTGCATGCTTGCTGAAACCTGTACTCTGGCCATAGTTTGACCTGCTTTTAGTTTTATTTTTTGTACTTGAGAAAGCTCTGTATGCCAAGCCCTTACGTAATTTTTAGCAGGCAATGGGAGTTTTGTAGGCACTCGGAAGAGGTAATTTACTTGGTAATTTAAGGTGGGTTGGGTTAGAAGAAAGGGTTAAATTGCCTTGGTGTCAGTACTTCTCTCCCTACCCCCCACCCCCACCCCATCCATGCTTTTTAATGAGTGGGGTGTTCTTTAGAGGTCTAAATAAAAGTAGCAAAGAACTGGACCTCTGAAGGAGATTCTGGATGGTGGTCTCAAAATTGGGGGGTCCTGAACTTGAGTGTCCTACAAACTTCCCCTCCCCCTCCCCCCCACCTCACCTCCCCTACTCCTACCCCTTCACTCCTGAGTTCCAGTGTGTTGTTTCCCCAGGCTCTTAACCTCATAAGCTGGTTTGAGGCATAACCACATGGCATAACTGAAACCAGCCCGGGGTAAGGGTTCAGTGTGCAAGAATAGAAGGGGGAGAGCATGTTGGGCTGTGGTGCTATGACCTTTGGTGTTAGAGTAAGAACACCAAAGCACCCCCTTGGCCTCTCTCTGCTTCACCCACCTAACACTCTTGATCTTTGGCACATGGTTTATTCTGAAGTTAGATTTTTATGACAAGAGCATGGGTCAGAACCATGGTAGTTTTATGCTTTGTTGGTTAGTATTTGAGGAGTAGGTAGGTTAGTTTTTTAAATGTTGGGGTTCAGGTTGAAATAGTGACCTTCATTTTGGTGGCTGCCAAAGCAAGCAAGTACATTGCTCAAAATGCCTTTTCCCAAAGAGGGGCTGGCCTGTTCTAAGCACACTTACTCAATTAGTTCCATCTTGTGTTTGAATTGGGGGAAGCCTAAACGAAGTCCATCTCATTCACATTCTATTTTGAGTTGGCATAAAACTGAACAAGATTTTGGGGACTTAGTTTGTCATGTGCTTCTGGGAGCTTTCACAAGAAATTAATTATGTCAACAATATTGAGACAGTTTAGTACCTTGCTTTATAGAAACTGGATTGGTCAAAGGGTTCCAACAGTCTGGATAGGCAGGCAGGATAAACAAAGGCCCAGAGTCAGTATAGCAAGGAGGCGTAGCCTTAGGAGTTTTCCCTTCTCCCCCAGGAACTCCAGGTTCCTGCTCTTCTGGATACTTCCACTCCCATTTGGGATTATATAAAGAGTCCCTTGCTGCATAGCGGCAATCCTCTATAATTCTTTATTTCCCTTTCCTTTCCTCCTCTTTCCACCTCCCCCTTCTTACCTCTTTGCTTCCCCCCACCCCCACCCTTTATTCAGTTGACCACCCTCTAAAGGCTTGCAGCTTCTTTCATGAGTGGCCCTTATTATTCCCATGGGCCTTTTTAAATGGACCAATTTATGCAACGTCCACAGATGGACCTGTATCTTTTGTTCCTTTGTGACAAAAGTGGGCTCTATAGGGGTTCAACTTAATCCCACATTGACCAGTAGCTGGCATCAGCTCTGTTGCCCCACCCCTTCATTCTTACTGAAAATAGCCCAATTGTGCAGTGTGATACCTGCCACAAGGTAACTTTTTTTTTTTTTTTAATTCACTGATTGCAGCTCGTTTCAAATTGTGTCGTGAGCTCCTTTTTAAAGGAAAAGAAAAAATTAAACAACTTTTTTTGTGTGAATTTCATGCTGGTGACAAGGTGCCGGATTGACAGCCCTGGAGACTGAAATCCTCTATTTATCCACAGGACAGGTACAGCACAGGCAGCGACAGTGCGAGCTTTCCCCACACCACCCCGTCCATGTGCCTCAACCCTGACCTGGAGGGACCACCTCTAGAGGTGAGAGGGGATGTTCAGTCTCCAAGGCTCACTCAATCCTTCCGCCTCAGCCGAGACTGCCAACACGCGGGGGGCCAGTGGCGCTGGTGATTTTTATGCTGTGGACACCACCTGTCCACGGGGACCTGGACTGACCCCCCCCACCTCATTTCACACAGGCCGCGTAGCCCACCAGATGGTAACACCAACTCTCTTTTTTTTTCTTTTTTCCTTTTTTTTCCTTTTTTTTTCCTTTTTTTTTTTTTTTTTGTTGTTGTTCAACCCTTCTTCCCCATCTCCCACTCTTCCTATCCCATTTTCACCTTCCCACCCCCACCTGGGTGCACTTTTGGGGGTACTGGCCACTGTGATGTGAAAAGCTTCACATCCTTTTAACCAGCCACTCCTTTCCCTCCCTTCCTGTTCCTTCTTGTCCCCCACCCCATTGCCCTGAAGACCCAGCTCCCTTTTCGGAGGTGATGGTGTGGGGGGGAGGAGGGTGTAGTGGGAGCTGCAAGTGCCTTTTATGGAGGGGGAGGTGGGAGAAGGTGCAGGATTTAGAACACAGTGAGTTATTTATTTGCATTCCTATGATCAGCTCCCTAGTGTCAGGGACTAAGCCAGCTTCCAGAGCACTTAAGGTCTTTAGGCAACTGTAGAAAAAAATAAGTAGGGAAAGAAAGGCAAGTGTTAAAGAACATGCCATGTAGGTTGATACAGATATGAACACTCATGTCATCATGATTGGTATAAGCGTTGGGGTGGTTGAGGGTAGAGACCATTTTCCTCCTTGGCTTTCTTGTACAGAGGGAGAAAGAAGGGGGCTTGGTCAATCGAGGCATTGCTTAATCCCACTTCCCACCTTTTCATTAAGAAACAAATGTGTATTTTGCCTTTGATTGCAGGGAACTTGGCTCCCTTGATAGGCTTCCTGGAATAAGTCATCATATTTAGGTTTCAAAGAAAGCCAACTCATGTCTGACTGTATTTGTGAGATACCATCTACTGCCTCAGTCTGTGGCCTCCCCCATCTCTAGTTCAACTCTGGCTTCCTGGCTAGTTGAAATCTGTCTCCCCCTCTCCCGCTGGGTGGCTGTCCCTGATTGGTTTTTTTTAATAGGAACTGTTTTCCTCCTTTTGTAGGCCTATACCATTCAAGGACAGTATGCCATTCCACAGCCAGATGTAAGTTTTGTTTTCACTTCTTGTTTTGAAAAGCTCCCTCTCCCATCCAAAATTGTCTCACTCTTTCTTCCACATAGGCAGAAGTGAGTTGGGTCTTAAGCATATGGAGTATTGTTTTCCTCGCAAGGTGAACCCCATCTTTTGGCCCTTAAATAAACTCTAATCAGGGCATAGTAGCACTTTGTTTGCCTTCTGATATTATAATCACTGGAAATTATAATCCAGCAGATTATTAGATTCTATTTTATTCTGTTTTCCACATTACTGTGTCTAAAAGAGAAATGTTCCATGGTGTATTATCATTTGTTATTCCAGGGCACAGTCTAAATTGACAGTGGACAGACTGCATCTCTTCATGGAGTCCTTCTGTGGGGGAGGAGGGGGAGGTTGGGTTTCCCTTGGGTACTGTACTCCTCAGTTTGAGGTGACAATTGAAAAAGCCTCAGGAGGGGCGAAAAGGGGCTTATTTGCACAGGGAAGAATAAGAAGCTGAATATTGGGATTCAACTTCATAAAACCTTTCTTGCCACTAAAAACTACTTAAAAGTAATGGTATTCAGATTTCGTTTAAGGGCATTTTCTTTCTGCACTTTGCTCTGTCATTACTAACCTTTTCAGGTGTCGAGCATTAGACTTGGGATCTTGGGTTTGGTTCTTGGTTAGTGTTTGGCCCAAGAGAGAAACTAGCCTTGAGGAGGGATTGTTTTATAACAGCCAGGATAGTACACATAGGTGAAGAAGAAAAGCTGTAGAAATCTGTTGGTGAGGGGGTGCTGAGCCCAGTTTGGTTTCATCTTAATCTTTCTCCTCCTTGCAGTCTCCCTGCCCCCTCATCTCCTTCCCTCCTCCTGATACTGACAGAACCCTGCATGGTGTGTTTCCCTAGCACCACTGCACAGTTTGTTTACCTAGCCTGTCTGTGCTTGTCCCTGGGGCAACTGTTGCAATGGCTGCAAACACCTTCATTAAGTAGCCCACAAGGGGATGGTTGTTGGCCGGGTGCTGCTGCTTTTCTTTTCACACACCCAAAATGCATTCATTCTCCTGTACTGGTGCCCTTTCTATTTCTAACCCTTAGCTTCATATTTTGCCCATCCCCAGGATTATGGTATAAGCCCCATCTTCATCCTATGTTGTAGTTGAGTAGTAGAGTCAACTCTGGGGATCAGGAGCTCTGCATTTTCTAATTTGAATGTCCATGAACCCTGGCTCTCTTACTCTTCTAATGCCAACCTCTCCTGTTTCCTCCCTGCAGTTGACCAAGCTGCACCAGTTGGCAATGCAACAGTCTCATTTTCCCATGACGCATGGCAACACCGGATTCAGTGGTATGGATACCTCAGTGTTTATTTCTGTAAGGTGTAGTGCAAGACAGAGGCCAGCCCCAAGGTCTCAGTTTGACATCTGTTTAAAACATACTTCGTTACCCAGCATCCTGCTGGTTTAAACTTGCCTGTCTTCTATCGCTAAACTGAAAGAGGTAATGTGTTTGTTAACTTGGTTTTCATTTGGGGTGAGTTATTCTTAAAAAAGCCCTGGAAGGTTTGGGGTGAGGTCTGGGGATGCTTGTCAGGCAAAGGGTAGGCTGGTATTTCTTCTAACCCATCCTCACTGCTGCCCCTTTGATCTGATTGGCACCCCCTTTCTCTCCACCAGCTATTCACAGATCTGGGTAGAGAATCCATTTGTGCCAAATTGTGTAGTTTTTGTTTTTGTTTTATTTTGTTTTTGGGGTTTTTTTTTCTGTATAAGGAATAACTTGTCCGATAGGGTTAGGATGAGACCACCAAACTCATTTTCACTTGTATCTTAACAGGCATTGAATCCAGCTCTCCAGAGGTGAAAGGCTATTGGGGTAATGATTAAAAAAAAAAATCTGTAGTATTCTACTGTTATATTAATAAACTGGTGGGAGTCTTGTTTCACTGCCCATGACATACCAGCAACATGCACATGGCAGAAAGGAGCTGAGAGAGCAAAGGGGTGGGCCTGGTGCCCCTGAGGGTCCCTTGATGGATCTGGCCAACCCCCTTCTAAAAATGTTTAGCAGCCACAACTGAGAGCAAGACTAGCTTTGAGAGTTAACTAGCTGACCTGGTCGGGTCCAGGTGTTAGTATTACTGATGGGTATGAGTGTTTGCTAATGGGATTTTTTTCTTTTTCTTTGGAAAACAAAAATAAAAAAATTACTGAGCAATTGAGCAAAAGACAGGGAATAAATCTGGAGAAATAAACTTCCCTCACCTGGCTGCCATTTCATTCTCTCTGACCTTCAAGTGTAGGTTAGGATTGGGGGAGGTGTTAATCTGATACAGGTATATTTAAAGCAACTCTGCATGTCTGCCAAAAGTCCATGGTACCCAGTAACAGGCATGATATTGGCACTGGTGCTAGTGAGCATCAGGTGAGATAAAATTGGAACACAACAGCAGCAGGAAATCCTAAGCAGAAAAGGGGAGCAGTGCAGAAGGACTTGGTTAGATTTTGGTCCTTTTTGAGTACTACATTCCCTTGCCCCTTGCTTCCATCCCCTTACATGCTAATAATAGGCTGGGCTTTGCAGGAAATGGCATGAAATCAGCTCTTCTGAGTGTACAGAAGAACCTTTCCAGCATTATTTCTGTACCCTTTCCCCCTCTTTCCTCTTTGGAGGCATCCAAGTTAGTGATGAATCCCAACAGCCAATGCTGGGTTTCCAGTTTATTTCCTTCTGTTAGGTTAATGTGCAAATCAGTTGGGGGATTGTATGCTTTGCATTGAACTTCCTTGCTCTCTTCTGTCTTTTAGCAGGTTTGGATGCATCTGCTCAGACTACTTCTCATGAACTCACCATTCCAAACGATGTAAGTATAGTTCATAGGGTTTCATGGGATAAAAATAAGACTGTTGACGCAGGGTCATGCCACTTTTAAGACCTAGGGAAGGAAGTGGGCTTTTTTAAGATCCCAAATTAAAAATTTTAAAGTATGTAGATTCTTGAATAAAAACTGGAGAATATGATAAAACTATTGTGTTACAGTTTCATGAGGCAGAAAGAGCCTTTTTGTTTCAGATATAAATTCCCCTAATTGCCTTGGTTTCTTGTATAATCTGAAGCCTTATTGCTTAAAGTAGTAGTTGATAATTCTACGTTGTCCAACACAATAATCACTAAACACATGTGGCTATTTAAATTGTGAGACTAATAAACTCAGTTTCTCAGTCTCGTTAGCTACACTGTGTTCAATATCATGTTATTAGTGTGTATCAGACAGTATGAATGCAGACCAATTTTTTACTTTTCTGAAGGCAAAAGCATTAGAAATTAGCCAGAATTCTTACTAGTGTATTATAATGGTAATCCTAGCAGGATGAATTTAGGCACCTTGGTTGACAAAAACCAGAGACCTTTATTATCCCTTGCCATAATAAACTGATTTATTATCATTTTGGCTTTGTTTTATTTTGTCTAGTTAGTACCCTGAGGGAGTGAGCTAATGCTACTAGGAGTCAGTCCACTGAGAGTTGGCTCTGACCTGTTAGTGGTCAGACAAAACAATAGGACAAGAATTGAGATGCAGTCTATAACTTAGGTTTTTAAATCAGGAGTATGTGAGTAGAACGCAGATAAGTAGTTTCTGTTCCCATTATTGTGGACCCAAGCTATGAAAGGCTGGAGGGATAGGGTGGAATTTTTGGACCTAGCCATGCAACTCTTAATTTGGTCTGCCTTGTTGTTTTTCTTCCTTAAGTTGATTGGCTGCATAATCGGGCGTCAAGGCGCCAAAATCAATGAGATCCGTCAGATGTCTGGGGCGCAGATCAAAATTGCGAACCCAGTGGAAGGATCTACTGATAGGCAGGTTACCATCACTGGATCTGCTGCCAGCATTAGCCTGGCTCAATATCTAATCAATGTCAGGTAAGGGTTCCCTCCTTGCCTTTTGTCTTATTGATGGCAACACAAGTAATGTGTGTTTTGGGGAAAGCTAGTGTATTACTAAATGTGGGAGTTGGGAGGGGAGTGGGGATGGGTGGAGAGGACAATAAAGTTTTAAGTCTAGCCCTACTTTAATCCAGTCTTAGTGTAATAGAAAAAGTAACCAGATTGTAACATTTGAATGGGGGAGGGGAATAGAAGGCTTGGATTTGTTTTGCTGTTTTTCGGAGTGGAAAGGGTTATGTTTTCACTAGGAGGATAGTGCTCTGACTAGAGCACACATAGTGACTTAAAACCAAATGTAGGTCTTTTGCTGTGCGTATCAAAGATGAATATTTCTTTGATTGGGTTTAGTCCCAAAGCGCCCTAATTGATCTAAGGAAAATGTAGTGTTGACAGCAAGGTAGTTTCTTGGAAGCAGCCATTATTACCATTCTCAAAACATCCATTTTTCTCAAATTGCAAATGTGTTCTTTTGTTCACAGCTTGCAGGAAAGGGGAGGCACAGGCTTGAGAATATTTCAGATATGTCTAGTGTGTTTTCTTTTTTTCCCCGCCACCATCTCATACCTTAATGACTTCCTGAGGTTTCATTTTTCTTACCAAACCTAGCTGGTGTTACCACACACTATAGTTGTAGCAGGACCATGTCCCTTGGGCATCCTACAAAACGTTTATATTTCTTGCTTTCTCAGCACTTGTGCTTAAGTCCTGTTTTTAATTGCTTACTAACATTCTAAGCCAGTTAGCCCATTGTGCAAGGAGCTCAGCCATCCTTTTTATGTAGATTTTTGTCTACTTGTCATTTACTTCTGTCATAACTATTCAGTCTTTGTTGCACACAAAAGGTGTTCAGAGTTCTTGAATCTAGTTGCAGGGGAAAGGAATTCATAGGAATGAAGTCTGTTACATTTACACTCACTGACTTTGTGTTTATTCCACTGTCTTTTATCTCCTGGTTAAGAATTTATCAATTTCCCAGTGGTTTTGACTTTTGTCTTAATTAAGCCTTTTAATGCTGTGAGGTATTTACTAGTATTTATGTAGAAAAGACTATTCTGTGTCTAGATCTGCTTTCTTCAGCTACCAAGCACATCAGATTCTTAACATTTCAGTGTGAAATGGTAGTAAACTTTCTGCACAGGCTGTTTGCAAAGGTTTATCTTGTTTCTAATTGGGGTGTGGGAAGGAGTTAAGTGGTGAGAATCATGTTCTTGGAAGCTGGAGATGGCTTTCTTCTGCTTTGGGTAGGCTTGCTCTGAATATTGTCAGATAGTGCTTAAATGGAAGCAGTTTGTTTGACTCCAGTACTTGGGTCAGTGTCTACATTGTAAGGAACCAGAACTTCTCCACCAGTGTTTCCTGATTCAGTCACTCTTTTGAGCATCATCCTTGTTTTACTCAATGGCTGGCTGTTTAGGGTCATCCTATTTAATGAAACTGTCCAAACTATGGATTTGTGTTACAACTTTTTAAAGCTTCATTTAACATCAAAGACTACATGCACAAAGCTTACTTTTCACTTGTCCATCTTGGCCCAGTTTGAATGCAGAAAGCAAACTGGTTTTACTACCAGGCAAGAAAGATTTCTCTGTTTTCAGTAGTGCAGTCGGAGTGTTTCTTCTGTCAGTGTGAGTCCTCTCTGTATTCCCCCGCTTTATCGATTGTAAGAGTCTCTGGACTTCTGGTAAACAAAATGGAATCTTAAGAGGAGGGTCCCTGCCCTTGTGGGGCGGGTTGACCAGACAATTGTCAGCAAATACTGCAGTTCTGCTATGGAAACATGCAGGCATTTGGGAGCTGCCAGGTCATTACTGTTATTTAGAGTTTATTTTAGGAATAGAGGCATATTTTTACATTCTTAAGTGAGTTTTTCGGCCGTGCAGGAGTATGTTCCAATTCCGTAAGAAGTATGATCAGTTAAAAACAAGGCTTTTTTTTCTCACCTCTCCTCCTACCAGAAATGAAGCTTTCCTAGTTCTTATCTATACTTCTGTTCTCAGCATTTTTCTTTGAAAATGCTACATTCTTTGAAGTTTTGAAATTAGTGACCTACTTTGGTTTCTTGTCCTTTCCTGTCCTAATATATTGGGTAGTTTGCTGTAGAGATAGAAGCAGACTTCAATACTAGGGAAAGGTTTTTCTAATTCTATACAGTAACATTCCACAGCTTCACAAGTGATTGGTGGGTGAGAGACATTTGTTCTGATACAAGTATTCTTTCATTTTCTACTTTGAAATCCTTTCTGATTCCTGGGTTGGATCCATGTGTCAGATACACAGAAGTGTGCTCGGTGTGATTTCTTTTCTGTCTGTCAGCTTTTCCTTCACCACAGCAGTTTTAAATAGCATCATGGAATGGAATTTGGCAAAGTATACATTTTTAGAGGGCGGGACACAGACTTAAAGAAGGGCAGCTTATCACAAGTTGGTATTAGGTCTTCCTAATTTGCAACCAGAGGCACTTAACTGATAACAAGCAGTTTTTGTCCTGTACTTTTTCCCTTTTGTGGTCTTCCCTTCCACCCACCCTTTTTTTTTGTTCCTTTTTTTCCTCTGTTACAGTTTAGAAAACGCTAAACCCTCCTCCCAGGCAGCCTCCGTCACGATCCCTGATCACCTCAGCATCAACCTCTCTCAACCCTCCACCCCTTCTTCTTCTTCTTCCTCCTCCACCACCACCCCCTCGCTCGCCACAGCGGGGACCTCCGACGCACCCTCCAGCCTCCCCAACCCTCTTCCGACCGCCCCTTGTGTCTCCAGTCTGCTTGGCATGAAACCCATCCCTCTCCTGGCTCTAAATGTTGTGTCTGCTGCTAAGGGTACCGGGGCTTCAGCTACCACCACCACCACTTCTGCCGTGCCATGTGTAACTAACAAACTGAAAGGCGAGAAACAGAGATTCTCCCCCTACTGATTGAATACCTTGAGGCACCCCCTCAAGTATTTCTTGGTTTATTTTGTTTTTCTTTGTTAACATTGGTGAGAACCAAACAATTGTGAGCTTGTGACCGTTTCCTTTTTACTATTTTGGGAATAACAGGGTGGGGGTGGGGGCAATGGTAACCTGGGGCTAGGTTTAGGCCATTTCATCAGAGTGCCTGTTTCAGAGTCTGACTTGTTGAATTCTTTATCTAGAGCCACAGTTCTTGCTCTTCTTTTTCATTCTGTTACTTTTTTGTAGTTTTATTCTGCATTGCAATATAACAATGTGTTAGGCTCTGTGTTAATGAATAAAAGCTTCTCCGTTAACTTTTTTTTTTTTAAATTATTTAATGGTTATCAGCAGGCCTTCTTGGCCAGATTTGTGTTTCTAGCTGTAATAAAGTTGCCACAGTAAGACCTTTAGTTGATTGTGTGCTGTGAAGGGTAAAGGGGTGGGAGCTTGTGGCCTGTGGCTACTCAACTTAGGGAGTCTATAAAACTGACTCTGGCCTGTTTGTATCCCTAATTAATTTAGTTTTAGTCCTTTGTCATTCCCCACAAAAGGAGATGGGCCTGTAGCAGATAAATCCTGAGGGTCTTCCATTAAGATTTTTTAGTGAAGAACATTTTCTCTGACTTCTCAGATCCCTTACCTTGCCATTAGCATCAGGTAACAAGGGTGTCCATCCCAGGCTTGTTTCCTCTGGTTAGTGGTTATTTTGAGGATCTTTTACAGAACATACATATAAAGAAGTTACTTCTTTACCTAGAATGAGGAGGCAAGTTGGAAAAAGTCCAGTAAAGTTTGCTGGCTTTTGTCTTCATTCCTCTGAATGAGAATTACCCCTCTTCCTCTGACACTGGGTAAATCTTGGACAAGCAACTATAATATCACCCAGAATTTGACAGGAAATTCTTAAAATAACCCTGTTTAAGTCCCTTTACCCTTCCTTCCATTCCCTGTCCACCCTTCTGTCTCCCACCAGCCCTGTCATGAACTGAGAATTACAAACTTAGATTTAGAAGGAACCTTTAAGGTCAGTTATAACTCAACAATCCACTGGCTTTATCAGATTTTTTTTTTTTAAAAAAAGCCTTGGAAAATTTAAATTCGCAGATCGCATGAGTGATTAGTCAGCACTAACAGCTTTACTTTCCTCAAGTGTACTTTTATCTCCCTCAAGCCTTATTTTATCCCAAGATCACAGCTCTGTCTCTTCAAAAGACTAAAAATGCTGTAGAAATGGTGTAATGGCAGAAGGCCTCTGATAGCCTTCCATTCAACCTGAATGCATATGGTTCTTCCTAAGGCGTTAGAGAACTAGTGTAGAAACCCTCCTCCCCCCCACCCCAAATGATCTTTTCCCACATCCCATTTGGCTTACAGTGTTAAAAACAACAACAACTAATTGCTTTTAAGTGTTGGAGTGTATTATCTCCTGCCATTGTGGTCCCTCAATCCCAGATTGGCCCTATGAATTAGTGTTAGCATGTCCCAAGTCTTCATGAAGGACCAGAGGAGCAACCTGTCCAGGTAGTTTTTCTTGTTAGTTGCTGACTGCTCCTTTATCATTTGGTCCAGCTTTCCCTTAATAAGCTGCTTTCTGTAGTTAGGACTTAATTTTGCTGGTACCATCTCCCCCCCCAGAGACCTGGTTTCTATGTTATCTAGTTTTTGATTAGAAGGCCTCTTTACCCAATGAGTATTCCTTAAAGGAGAGCTGTGGGGAAGGAAGCAGATGTTTGAGGTTTTAGCTGCCACCACCACCTCCAAAGGTACTTGGTGTTCAATTTTTTTGAACTTTTCAAACTTCTCAGATCTACCATGTGGACCTTCTATCACAGAGTCCTTAGCATGATGCTTCGGTTGGGTTTTCCCTTTCTGCCCCTTCTACACCCCCTCCCCCAATTAATGCTTAGGCTCTGTAAATGCTGGGTAGTTCTTTTTGAGCTCTTTTTGGTGCCACAGCATCGTCACCTTCTTGCATGAACTTGCTTTCTTTGGGTCCTGAATCTAAACTGTTTCTAGCAGCTCCTTTCCTGAAAATTCCCTCCTCACTAAACTCTTTCGTTCAGCGCTTACTTTTTATATTGCCCTAGGTCATCCTGTTTTTAGGTGGGCAAGAATCAGCCCCCTTAAAGAACTATTCCCCTTTATGCTGAGGAAGAAGTACAATTTCAGACTTAAAATTAAATACAGGTTTGTAGTTGAAGGACCTATTTCCTGGATCTTGGGTGTCCTCATCACCCCCTCTCCCTGTCAGACCAGCCTTTGGGTGTGGCTTTGTTGTGGAAGGGATAGAGATGGCAAAGTACCATTCATTTTCTTTTGACTAGATACACAAGTAGGTTATGCCAGTCAGTTCAACATTTTTATGAACTAAATTTAGGAATTGAAACTGAGTCTTACACTTAGTTCTGTTCAAAGTGGGAGCTAAGACTTGCTGACTATGCAGTAATCAGTGAAGCGGACTAAATGCCTAAATACTTTTCCTTCAGAGCTCAAAACTGGGTTCCCGGACCCTAAGTGATATTTTTGAGACAGAAAGCATTTTAGCTGGGTACGTTTGGGTGGAAAGTTTAGCTTAATTAAGGAGACCAAAGGTTTTCGGAGCTTCTAGAATGAACTGGGGAGTTGTTGAAACATTATGTTGGCTTCTACTTTTTTAAGTCCTGAAAACTATAGGTTGAATATAATTCTTGATCCATACTTAATTATACTTGGCTGTTCCCTTTTTAACAGCCCCTAGCGTTTAGAATTACATTCTCTTAATAGGAGTAACCTTCATAATGCTAGAAAAACCCAGGACTGACTGAAGTCTTTTTTTAAGTTTCAACATTGGCCTCATGAGGCTACTTTCAGATAAATGTTTCCTAAGCTGCTTGCTATCAGTAGCTTGGGAGGAGCTAAAATAAGCTCGGCAGTAAAGAAAGAAAAGTTGCTTCCATGTATTGTGAGCCTGTAAGAGGAGGTTTTCGTGTGTGGCGTATTTTTGGAAAGCATTTAACATCTCCCACAAATATTCCAAAGAGCATCATTAGACGAACACCCACAGTTGGTAACCAGAGTCTGTTTCCTTCTGTTCTGAGGTGATTTGGCTCAGGAAGACTGGATGGCACGGGTTACAGGCTCATGGTACCAAGTACCAATCCAACCAATCTTCAAGTATTTCCCTCGACACTGAAACACTGTATACTCCTTTACATCTCACCAACTAGGCTAACAGTTCTTGGAGGTGAGGTGCAGCTGGGCATTCAGCAAACTAACTTTGAGTTGTTTATTTTTTGTGTTACAGGCTTTCCTCGGAGACGGGTGGCATGGGGAGCAGCTAGAACAATGCAGATTCATCCATAATCCCTTTCTGCTGTTCACCACCACCCATGATCCATCTGTGTAGTTTCTGAACAGTCAGCGATTCCAGGTTTTAAATAGTTTGTAAATTTTCAGTTTCTACACACTTTATCATCCACTCGTGATTTTTTAATTAAAGCGTTTTAATTCCTTTCTCTGTTCAGCTGTTAATGCTGAGATCCATATTTAGTTTTATAAGCTTCTCCCTCCCCCTTTTTTTTTTGGCTCATGAATTTTTTTTTTTCTGTTTGTCATGGAAATGTAAGAGTGGAATATTAATACATTTCAGTTTAGTTCTGTAATGTCAGGAATTTTTCAAAAAAATTAAAAGATGGACTGGAGCTTTTTCTTTGTGAATAGAAACTGGATGCCACAGTGATTCATGTGGGTTTTATTCCTGTTGTCTTGCCGTTCTCTCTGCACCTTTTATGCCTCAAAAGACAGGGACCCTGCTTAGGTTTTGAATATAAGCCTTTATTCCAGTTAAGATGTTTTCTTCTGTTTTACCACTCCATCATTTTTTCTGTAGCCCTTGATCCAATTTTCCCTTGAGCCTTCATTGCAAAGTGATCTAATAGCTGTTGCAAGCTGGTTGTGTGCCCTTTGTCCGAAAGTTTTCCTAGGACTTGTCTGCAGAGAGTAGGCAAGCACTTCCACTGGAGGGGCGGGGGGTGGGGAAGGATGCACATGTGTACTTGGGAAGTAGTTGGATGCGTGTGATGTGACTGGGATTCAGGTTGCTGGGCATGTCTGTTCCATCCTTGGCCAAGCTAAAAATCAGTTTCCTGTTTTGAATTCATTTACAGTTCTCTTCATAAAAATGGGTGTTATAACAGTTTCTGTCCTTTTACTAAAGTCCTTTAGAAAAATGTACCTGTTCCCATTTTCGCAGATAATTTTAGGTTGGAACTTTTAAGTAAATAAACCACCACATAAAAGGAGAGAATAACCTGTCCAGACTCCTCAGGTAATGTATGGAGCCTAAGGCTACCACATGACCATGTGTGCTACCCCGTACATTCACCAAAAAAACCCTCAACAGCTGGGCCTGCATGGAGTGGTTATATTTTAAGATTTTTCACAGGGGTTACAATATGACAGTCCCCACCCCAATCAGGCACCAGGATAAAAGCAGGGACTTAAAACAACATCCCATTTCTTCAGCCTGAGCCGTCACATGCTTTCACAATCTCCTAAACTCCCCCTAGGCCCTAAGCCAGGGCTTGGGCAGAGAAATGGAGGGACAAAGAAATTAGTTACATTGCCACCTGAGAAACCTCAGAGGGGAGGACCCAGCCTTAGCCTCCCTCCTCCCAAGTGCAAAATGTGTAAACAGAGTAAACGGGGGGGGGGGGGGGGGAAGAAGTGCAGTCTAAGTGGCTCCCTTTCCTCCTCCCCAGGGTCAGGGGGGAAAGTATAGAGGAACATAAGAGGCAAGTTTGGCTTGTGTATTGCCTTACCGCTTGCTGAACATAACGGGGTGAAGCAGGAAGGGGCCAGTTTGCCCGCACCCACAGCTCTAGGGTAGTGCTTGTCCTTCACTTCCACAGCTGCCGGTATCCCTAGAGTTTTATCAGGTGAGTTGGTCAGGGGTCAGACTCCCTTGAGCCTGACTTAAGGCTGGGACAGCCCCATCTTTCTCTGTTGATTATGTGGCGCTTATATATTATTTATATAAATATTTCTCTATGTACAGGAATAAGAGTGGCTTTCATGGAGGGAGGGAGGCTGGAGGCTGCAAGGTTTCACCACTGTTGGAGTTGTCCAGTTCAGTGCTGTCACAGTCTGAGTCCTCAGAATTGCGAGGGCCCTGTGAAGAGTAGAAACGCGGTGAGGTGAGGCGAGGCATCTCTTGGCATTACAAATAAAATCGATTCTTTCAGGATCCTCACTGGGGTTTCTGTAATAGCCAGCAGTTCAGACTGCGCTGCTTCAGATCAAGGCACCAGACTCTGGTTTCAGGACTGCTCTCGGCTGCAATTTATACATACAAGCCACACTACTAACCTACTAACCATACGATGTGCTCTATACTAGGGCCTCTCAAATTCTACCACGTGGATATTTGCTCTTTGGTGTGGGCGGAACTGGGACTTGGAGGCTAAATACTTCTCTTTCTGGCCTCTCCTCGCTCCTATGTAACCAGTAGGTCCCAAATGACCAAGCATCTGCTCCTTAATACCTAGCTGTTTCTGTGACTTACCTGCTCCCCTCTGGGTAGTTCCTGGGGTGGGATGGATGAGGAGCTGGGTTCGGGGCCAGGAACCACCTCTGAAGCAGGTGGGTCCAGTGGGATTTCGGAGCCCTGGGAACACATGTCATCCGACCGTTCGTCTGGCCGCTCATCAGTGTTGGTACTGCCAACTTCAGGTGTGCCACTGGGAGAAGGCTCACTGGCTGTGCCCTCCTCCCCATCAGATGGGTTCTCTGAGCTGAAGGTGGATAGTGACTGGCGCATGTTCAGACCCTGGGGCCACCTGCATGTTGGGGAGGCAGGGGCTACAGTCAGCACACCTTGCAGCTCAAAAAGCATGACTGTCATTACCCTCCTGTGTCACTCACCTCTGGCTTGATGTCAGTTCTACTTCACTGTCCACCTCTCCTTCCTCTTCCTCTGATGAGATGCCACGTTTCTGCAGGAGAGATGAGGGGACTGTGGTCAAAAGAGGGAAGATGTCAGCAAGGACCCAGGAGAAGGGAACACAATCATAAGGGTTAAGTGGGGAATGGTTTAAGATGAAGACCTAATACGGAAGTGAGTTATGGACGTGGGTCCCAGGGAGAACAAGGAGAGGGGAAGAGCCTAGGAACCACCCCATACTTTACCTGGCTTCGGGTGACAGCAGCCCTGTACAGCAGTGCAGCTGGGGTCAAGTGTTGGGACCCAGCCCGGCTTCCTCCCCGTCCCGCCGTCCCTTCCCTTCCAGTTCCCAGCAGCCCCACGTCACCAGGCCCTACTGGTGGAGGTGGCTCCCCTTTGGCTCCCCCAGGTGAATCTGGGCTGGTGGAGCCAGGAGCTGAGCCCTCACTCGGCGGGGTGTCTCCCCGGGCTGGAGGGGGTGAGCCAGGATCCCCAGCTCCCCCTGTGGCCCCTCGGCCCCGGGCTCCCAGTGCTGCTGACAGCAGATCCGGGGACGATGACGACATCTTTCGTAGCAGGAGGTCATGGTGGAGCCCACGGAGGGCTGGAGGGCAGGCCTCCCAGGCTGAGGGTCCCCCTCCTAGCCCCCCTGGGCTTCCTGGTCCCCCAGGTTCATGGGGCGGCAAAGTTGCACGAAGCCCAGGCAAGTCTCCGCAGCTGCCCTTGGCGCTGGCCTTGCGGTGACGAGTTTTCCCACGGCGAGTCCGCCCTGGTGAGGGAGGGCCCTTAGGACACCCAGGAAGCCCCACCCCACTCAGGGCAGCATCAAGTTTAGGTAGCAAAGATTCAGTCTTGAGGATATCTGGCCTGGGGGGGGGGGGTAGGAGGGAAAAAGTACAAGTCTGAGATTCGCAAATTTACCAACTGAAAGCCCTCCCTAACTTTGGGTAGTACGGAGCACACGTCCCCACCTATATAGATCAATCTTCCTGGCATCCTTAACCTCCACCCCTGCCTTTGGCATCCCCCTTGCCATTCTTAAGCCTTGGCATTTGTGAACTCTGGTCCCACCTTTTACTGTGGGGTGACAGTTTCTGTGGGACATTCCTCTTCTTGATGAGCTTCTCCATCGTGTTCCCATGCAGAAGGCCTCGGGAAGGGTGTGACTTCAGCAGACCTGGACACCTCCGCTCTAAAGCTTGTTCCCTCCTGAAGACCAGACACCTCAGTAGGGCATGTGGTTGGAAAGGGGGGCCCAGGGTCACACGGAGATTTGGTCCCTAGGGGGCATGCGGTTACCTGAGCAGCTCCCGCTCCTTGAGCTCCAACTGCAACATGAGGGCATTAAGTTCCATGTACAGGTTGTTGGCCCTCTCCAACTTCCTTTCATAGTGCTCCCTGATGTCCAAGGCGTGTCTGAAACAGGCACAAGGGGCTCACAGCTGAACTAGGGTCACCTGGTGCTGTAATCCATCCCAGTCTCTGGGACCTGGCCTACGGCCCCTGCTGTTGACACGGTTCCCTTCCCAGACAGGCACACACCTGAGCTCCTCCCTCCTCCGCATCACCAGCTCCTCTTCTAGGCGGTGCAGACAGGTCCCTTCGGACTTAATTTTTTCAAAGTGCAGCTTTACCTCTTCGCGCCACTCTGCCTAGGGGGCGGGCAGACAATGAGGGGTGAGGGGCCGCACACCTGTAGGAAGCCTGGATGGGTGCTGCGCTGTTACCGACAGACTGGGAGCGAGAAGGGAGCAGGTGCCAGACTGGTCAAGATGGGGTCTCCGCCCTCTAAGAGCTAACCTCCCATTCAGTCGGCCCTTTCCCGCCCCCTCCCCCCACCAGGGCAGGAGTTGACGACGTATGACTTTCCCACCCACAGCACACCTGGGACTTGAAGTAAGTCTCCTGGGGTGTGGAGAGGACGTCGGCCGAGGCGATGTCCAGATGCAGCAGGATCTGGCGGAATGATGGACGATTTCGTGGCTTGCTGTTCCTGGAGGGAATGGGAGTCGGGGGAGGCAAAGGAATTATTTCAGGGAAGACCGGAAAGGAACCAGAGCATCCTTTCCCAAAGCAGGTCCTGGAGAATCCTAGAAAGTACTCTATGGCAAAAGTCCTGCAGGAAGGAAACCTATTTAATCCTACTTTCCAAGTTGGTTTGCCAAAACCTTTTTCTGAGTTAATTCCGTTAATAGAAACATACTTTGAAGTAAATGGTTACCAAAGATTAGAAATCTCCAACCTCCCTTCAGAGTCTAGGTTCCAAACAGGAGTTCAAGGCCCTCGCCTTCCTGAGTTCTAAGGCAGCCACCGTGAGGCTCAAACCGCCATGCTCAGTGGCTGTGCCTGCCCTTCCCAGGCACACCAGAGCAGCTCTGGGCAGCAGATACCGGCGGCCCTGTTTTACAGACGAGGGTGCCACTTGCTCAGCGTTGCATAGAGCGACCTAGTGGACCCTCGTAGGTTCTGGATCAGTTCAGCAACACTCCGCTGGAAGTTGCAGTCCTCTTGATCCGTGCCCTGAATCCTGAGGCCTTGGAAAGCCATATGGGGGAGGTCTGTCCCTTTTTCCGCCTTCAGGATTCTGGGCCTGGACTGCCTGGGTCCTAGGTGCTGGCTTAACCATCAGCGACAACCCTCCCTTCCCAGCTTTGCCAGGCCATCCTTACCAGCACTGGCGAAGCAGAATTTTGAAGCCGTCTGGGCAGCTGGAGGGCACAGGCAGATGGAGGCTGTTGCTTCCTACACCCCAGATGATGGCTGAGGAATCCACGTCTTTGTAGGGGATCTCACCAGTCAGCAGTTCCCACAGCACCACACCAAAGGACCTGGGGATAAAAGGGGACATCCCTTGGGAGGGGCTCCCTTGAGAGGCCCTGGCTGCTGGGCTCCTCTCCTTGCACTCAGGCCCCCGAAACCTCCTCCCTGTCCCCGGGGTTGGCCACCGGCCAGTCTCAGTCCTCAAACCTGGCCCTCACCAGATGTCGACCTTCTCAGACACAGGCTCGTTGCGGATCACTTCAGGGGCCATCCAGGCTACTGTCCCTGCAAAGGACATCTTGGTGCTCTTGTCACTCAGCTCCTTGGAAGTGCCAAAATCGGAGATCTTCACCACATCGTCGTACGTGATTAGCATGCTGGTAAAGATCGTAGTCAGCTGGGGTCCAGGCCCCTCCGCACCTCATCTAAGCTGCAGCAACTCTCTAACCTTCTGTTTTAAGTCATTTGGGACACCCACAGGTACGGGGCTTGCCACAGCCCTCCCAAGACAGGACTGTCATTTGAGAGGGGTTTTTGAGACGGCCACGTGAGCTTAGGACAGGGTTTGGAAGCTGGGACGTGGCTACGCTAAGAGGTGGGGTCACCTGCAGGAGACCATGCACACCAGCTTCTCTGTGCTCGCTTGCTTACTCACTTGGGGGACTTGAGGTCTCTATGGATAATCTTGTGCAGGTGCAGGTAGTTCATGCCACCGGCGATGCCCATGGACCAGTCAACCAGCAATGAGGGGGTGACAGGGCGGCCAGCCCGCAGTACCTCATACAGCTGGCCCTGGGCGCAGAACTCCATGAGGATGCAGTAGCAGGGAGCCTGGGTGCACACGCCCCTGGGGGCCAAACAATGGCGTGAGGGCCTCAGCTGGCCTAGCACTCCCGATTCACACCTGGAACCCCCATTCCCACGCAGCCCATTCGGGCATCGTCTTTGGGAAAAGGTGGGGTTGGGGCACCTAGGTGGCTCACTCGATTAAGCCTCCAACTCAGGTCATGATCTCACGGTCCGTGAGTTCGAGCCCCGCATCTGGCTCCAGCTCAGAGCCTGGAGCCTGCCTTGGATTCTGTCTCACTAGCTTTCTGCCCCTCCCCAGCTTGAACTCTGTCTGTCTCTGTCTCTTTCTATCAAAAATAAACATACATTTAAAAAAACTAATTTAAAAAAAAAAAAAGGAAAGAATGGAGTTGATCCCTGCTGCCCAAGCAGGTCCCTGCCCACAGCAGAGTGGCCCCTGCCCTGGACCTTACTTGAAGGTGATGATGTTGGGGTGCTTCAGCTTTCGTAGGTGCTTGATGTCGGTCTCCTTCAGGTCCCGTACCTTCTTCACAGCCACCTCCTCCCCATGGAAGCGCCCCAGGAAGACAGCGCCCTGGGCCCCTGAGCCCACCCACTGCAGGTCGAGGATTTCCTCAAAGGGGACCTCCCAAAGGTCTGTGAACAGGAGGCACAGTGCCACAAGGCTCAGAGAAAGCCGCGCTCGGGGCCTTGTGATGGTCAGGCAAGGGGGACGCACTGGGCTGGCCGAAATGACTCAGGGTGGCCAAGGCTGGAAAGTAGCCAAAACAGACCATGAAGACTAGGTTTGGGGGGGCCCGGTATGGAACCAAACAGGCATCTTCCAAAGCAGGGGGGAAGCCGGTGGCTGATGGACAGTTGAGGGGCTATGGCCGGGCTTGGGGAAACAAAGGGGCATCAGGGGATTAGGTGGGGACGTCCCACAGATCCCGGTGAGACGGGCTCCCGCGAAGACACGGCCTACCTTCTTGCTGCTGCTTGTGCTCTGTGGAGTAGGCTTTGCCGATCATGGTCCAGACAGGGCGCAGGCAGCCGAAGAGCCCTTCTAGGAAGCCACTGCCACTCTGGCACTGCAGCCGCACCTCATCTGCTCGAACTCTGGACGCCCGACTCTCAGGGGACCCAGTGGCTCCCCCTGGGCCCCCTGCATCCTGCTCGTGGAGCTGCAGGACACTATTGGCAAAAGGCTCAGGGGGCGGCTCTCCGCCTGGGGAGGGGCTGGGTCCGCCCCCACCCTGCCCACTGAGCGGCACCACATCTCGAAGTACACACTGGGTGGGCGTCAGGTCCTTCTCGGGAGTGCAATCGGAAGTGTCTGGGTCAAGCTTGCGCATAGACGCCTCACTTAGTGTGGACACGAAGCCCCCAAAGGAAGGGGAGGGTGTGCGGGTCTCGTGGAGGCAGGCCATGGCCTCTGGGCCCGGGCGTGGTGGCCAGCGGTGGGCCCTATGGAAACAAAGGCAGGAGGGATGGTGGGCCCGAGGTGCGCCAGCTTGGAACGCTCACCTTAGAGGCAGAGGCCTGGGCGGGGGATCTGCGCTCATAACAGCCCAGTGACACTCGAGGGGCGCCTGGGTGGCTCAGTCGGTTGAGCACCCGACTTCGGCTCAGGTCATGATCTCACAGTTCATGGGTTCGAGCCCCGCGTCAGGCTCTGTGCTGACTGCCAGCTCAGAGCCTGGAGCTGGTTTCAGATTCTGTATCTCCCTCTCTCTCTGACCCTTCCCGCTCACACTGTCTCTCTCTCTCTCTCTCTCTCTCTCTCTCTCTCTCAGAAACAAATAAAACATTAAAAAAATATTAAAAAAAAAAAAAAAAAGGAAGCGACACCCAAGCCTCACTCCCCTTGGGTCCCCTCCACGTTTCACCTGGGACCCCTCTTAGGAACACGATCCACAAGCTTGCTCTCAAGCATCTATTAGTAACGTACCTGAGTATCCCCGTCAAGTAGACACAGGTAGCAGCCCCACTCAGGTACATACCTGCTGGTAAGCTAGGTCTGAAACTCCAGTACTCTGGCAACAGACTAGTTTCCTTATCCTCCCTCGTAAGATTACTGAAAGTCCCCTCCGGAGCTCATTTTTCATTCCCTTGAAGCTCCCATGCACACACATGCATGGTCTAAGGGTCTCTCAGACACGCCTGTTTTACTCTGAGTCTCAACTGTAGGCACACAGTAGGCACACACTTAGATCTCCCTCGCACGGAGGCTCATGCACGTGACGCTCAGGCACTCTTCGATGACGTTCCTGGGCCTCCCACATGCCAGCACCCGGGGCTCCCTGCTCGTGTACTTACACGTGAAACAGCTGAGGCCTCGCGGGAACTCTAAACTCAGGTGAGAATCATCCTAAGGCACGCTCGGGGCTCTAATCAGGGTCTCCCTCTCCAGGGCTCACAGGTACACACCCGGGTAAGTGAAGCCCACAACCAGTCAGCTCTCTTGTCCCCCAGCACAGCTGGGGGCAAAGGCAGAAGCATCCAGAGGGGGAAGCAGGTGGGGGGAACACAGACGCAGGAGGAGGCTGCCGACTGCTTCACCCCCCATGTGCTGCCTGTCACCTGATCTGCTGCTCCCCCAGGGGGTCGGTCTCCTTTCCTCTTTCTCCATTCCCATCCCCAGCTGCCCAAACCAAGAGCCAGCTTTCCAGACAACGGAGATTTGTCCCAATTTGTAACTAGGTGCTATTTAAAAGGTAACCATTAAAATAAAAAATCTGAATTGTAGCTTTTGCCACCACCTGGCTGTGTAACCTCAGGCAAACTAGATCTGGGCCTCAATTTCTCCAGCGGTACAAAGGGATAGACGAGCTCTCAGGCACAGCGAATTCTTCAACCTGTACCAAACCTGTCCAGAGCTTGACATCTGGAGCCATTCTGGTCTTCTGTCTCCCTCCACATCTAGTCAGCTAACAAATCATGAGCTGTGATGATTCCTGAGGGCTGTTCCTCAGAGTAGGGGCCTCCGGGAACCCCTGCATCAGAGCCTCTGAGTCACAAACGGGAGACAGGAATCTACACATAAAAAGGGGTCACTGGATGACGACACAGATAGACAGGTTTGGCCCCTCCGTCGGTCTCAGCTCTTGTAACAACTTCCAGGCGTCTCAAGGACTTTTTCACCGGGTGTGGGGTGGGCCTGGAACCTGCATACTTAACAAGCACCTCAGGTGATTCCTACTGGAATCGGCCCCTCTGAAAAGCTGACCCAACGCCATTCTAGTTACTGTCTTAGTTCAGGCCTCATTAGCTGTGTCACTTAGCCCAGAACCACTGACTCTTAGTCTCCTATACTTGCACTTGCGCCGCCCCTTCCCCCCCCTCCATTTTCCACCAGCCTTTACAAGGATCTTTCTAAAACACAGATTGGCCAGGACCCTCTCTTCTGTTTCCAGCCCTTTAGTGACCCCCACTGCCCTTGGTCCAGCAGCCTCCTCTCCACGCTCTGGTCCCTCCCCAGCCTCCTCTCCCACTGACGCTGGTGTTCGGACTAGACAGAACTGTGCCCGCTACCGGGGTACCGTCAGGCTTTTGTGCCAGGACACCTAATGATAATGGCTAACTCTTACGGAAGGCTTACTATGTATGTTAGCCTCTGTCAATAGGCGCATTAACTCATTTAATCCTCAAAATGAAACTCCCCCCTAGTGACAGAGGTACTGGATAATCTGCCCAGGGTGCCTTAGATGGGAAGACGCCCAAGCTCCGCCCCCAGGCCTTCTCTGCCAGGGAGGCGCTTCTCAAGCCCCTTCTCTCCAAATCTCCATCCTCGAAGTCTGTCCCCCTCCCTTTCCCCGCCACTCTAAGTTACTGTCCCTTCTGGGGCTGGCACAGCCCCCTGCGCTTCCTCCATCATGGCTCCCGTTATCCGGGACGCACAGTGTGTTCGGGCGTGTCGGGCTCCTCTGAGAGCCTGGACTCCTAGAAGGCCTCTAGCTTTCGCACGGGGTCCCAGGGCTTCACAAGACACGAGGGTGGGGGGGGGGGGACCGGGGAGGGGGGCGCTGGCAGGGCGGTAGTCTCCAAGACCGTCCCTACACTAGGTACGCTGTACCTCCCTGGCTCTTCGCCACCACCCAAGGAAGGAGCCGTTACCATTGGTCCCTTTATATTCTGTAGGAAACTGAGGCTCAGAAAGCTGAAGTCACAGATCCAGCCTCTGAATCCTCAACATATGCTACGAGCCAGCGGCGCCTCGGAGGGGTTAGATGTACACTGTAACGCCAAAGACAAACACAAGCCAGGAATTTACTCTGCGGGACCCGAGCGCTCCCGCCCGGCAGGTGCCCAGCGGCGAGGTCGGGACCGGGCGCTCGCAGGTCCCGCGGGAAGCCCCAGCGGGGGCCCTTTGAGGCGGGGACGAACGGGTTACGGCCCCGGCGCCCCCTCCCCCTTCCCGACCTCCTTCCCGGCCGTCACGTGGCGCGGGGCGCGTGGCCGGGACCGGGCGGGGGCCTGGCGGCTGAAGGAGGGGGTCCGGGCGGGGGAAGGGGAGGGGACACAGCGGGTTGGGGGAAGCGCTGGGCGCTGCGGCGTAACCATGACGACTGGGCCCGAGGCGGCATGTGAAGTCACCAGGACAAGATTAGCCCAGAGTCACGTGAGCGGCGGGGGCGGGGCCGCGCCTGGGCCCCGCCCCTGACCCGGTCTGGCCCATGTGCTGATTCCCCGGGTGGCTGCGGGGACGCATCCCCGACCCCCTCAACCCGCCGCTTGCGTGTTCCCCTCCTTCGCATACCTCCCTTGACCCGTCATGCAGACAGATCACCAGCCGGGGCACCGAGCCGAGGGCGAACGATTGATGTCGGAGAGAGCCGACTTGGGCTGGCATCGGGGGTGCAGTGCCACAGAGAAAGCAGGAGATGGGGAGATAGGGAGACCGACACAGAGAGAGGGCCACAGGCACACCCGGAGAGGGAGGGACGAGCGGAGACATTCACAGAGACCGAAACGGAGCGAAGCGCAGGCAGCGCCAAATCTCAGAAGGATGGATTGAACAACTGGATGCGCAAAGCAGAGGACACCGAGGAAAAGTAGCCGAGAAAGAACTGGAAAACGCTGAACCCACCTGCGTCGTTCCTCATGCTTTCCTATTTAGAAGCGGGGCCTTGACCAGGCACAACACCTAGCTTTCTAAAGGCAGTTCTCAGCCCTCGCACGGGCTGGGCAACTAGGAGTTTTAGGCATGGAGAGGATGGCACGCTCGGAGCTTGCCGCCAAGCCTCCCTCCAGTTCCCCAGGCTTCCCCCGAGGCCCCTCCGGTATTCAGGGCTAGCAACTAGGGAGACGGAGAGAGACGCCGTTTCACCTGTTTGTCTTTAGGGCGGTGGGAGTACCCGAAGTAGGAGATGGGACCCAGGGAGAGGGAGGGAACCCAGCCAGGCCCTGAGGCCGGCCCTCATCCTGTGCTTAGACTGATGTGGCCGTCCCTCCTGACCTGAGGGAGCAGGGGGAAGCGAAGGCCCTAGGGAGCTACAGGCAACTGGAGATTACTCTCCCAACAGCCCCCCCTCCATCACTGTTTCCTTTATCTCCAACCTGCCAGCTGTGACCCACTGCCCACCCCTCCCCTCCAGCCAGGCCTTGGCGCCTGGGCTTTGGGGGGCAGATCATGGCTAGGAGCCCCTAGCCAAGACGTTCAGTCACCCTGGGGAGGGGCGCTGTCTCCCTAGCCATCAATTATGCAGAGCATGGGGGAAGGGCAGGGATGTGACAGGAGGGGGTGGAGAGCTCTGTCATTTTGTCAACTGTAGTTCCTAAGTGCTTACTGCGCAGAATTCCAGACCGGGTGAGGGGACCGGGTGGTCCCTAAACTATACATCCGCCAGGGGAAAACGCTCTCCGGACACCCTGGGAGGTCCTAATTCAGTTTCAGCTACCAGGGCAGCGCTTGCCGCCTCAGGGGCCTGCGGTGGGATGGGGGGCAAGGGAGGTCCCCCTGTTGACTCTTCCTCCTGGATTCTCCTGCCTGAGGTGCTGGAGGCTTGTGGCAAGGGAACCCTTTGAAGTCCTTCCTGCCATGTCCCATTCGAACAGGAGAATCTCAACGCCAAGCCGCGTGTCGGGCAGTCTTGGGGGCTCAGAGGAGAGGCAAGGCCATCTGTCTAAATCGCGGGCTTTCACCCTGAGCACTCACCAGGGTCCTGAACCTGGGTCTGCACTCAGGAATACAAGGAAGACCCCCGCCCTTCTCTCTCCACTGGGTGGGGGTGGGAAGGCAGGTCTTCACAGGGAAAGGAGACCTGAGACATTGGGAGGCTAGTTCCACCTGTGCGGGCTTCGGAGAGCCTGACAGGCTAAAGGACCGTGACCTCTCCTGACCTTGCCTCCTGGCCACTAGCAGCAGCTGTTTTTCTAAATTTTGAATGCAAAGTTCTTCCCAGAGGGAAAAAACTACAGCTTTCTCAATGCCTTCATGAGGGGAAGAACCGGGAGATCACCTCTAAATCTGGGCCCTTGCCATCTTTATACAGAGCCAGCCCTGAGACCCCCTAGCTGCCACCACCTCTTCTTCCAGTGGGCTGGGCGGTGATGGGGCTGGGGGAGGGGGCAGGGCTGTTTAGGAAAACAGAGCAAGCTTTGGATTGGGAGAGATCAGAGCCAGAACCTCAGTTTTGCCACTAGTTAAAGACTGGAACCCCTCCAAGACTCCCAACCCTGTCTTACGGGGTGGGGACAGTTAAGACGATGTGGGGGAATGTCTTGAGCACAGTGCCTGGCTCCTGGCATCTTCCTGGCTGGCTGGCCATCAGGTCTATCTCTGTGGGCTCTGGAGATGCCCATCTCTTATGTCTGACCAGAAAAAGGGAGACTTGGTCTCTGACCTTCTACTTTCCCAGGACAGATCTTGACTTCAGGCTCCAGGGAAACCGGGTCACAATGACAGTGGTGTGCTGGAGTCCCCAGCCCGCTGCCCTACCAGAACTTCAGTCCTTCCTCTGCAGAGCCTACCATTCCATCCCCCCCCCCCCCCCCCCCCCCCCCCCCCCCCCCCCGCCGCCAACCCCTCGGCGAAGGGAGAAGGCCTGCACGCCATACTCAACCCCTGGCCATCGTGGCCCAGGGTCACCCCTTCAGCCCTATTCCTTAAGGTCCGAAGGGAGGGGGAGGAACAAGGTATGAAGGGCCACAGGGTCCCTCCTACTCAGGCCCTCAGATGGACCTGGAAGAAGTTCAGCATATTTAAACAAATAGCTCCTGGGGGGGGGGGTGTTGTGTATACATTTAAAAAGACCTGGAAGACAAAAAATAATAAAGATTGATCGATCGGTCTGTCTGGAAGGACAGATACCAAAGTGGAACAGTTCCTAGGTAGGTGGGGTTGTGGGTGTTTTTTATTTTTCCCTTGTGACTGAATTTTTCTAATATTTCAGTAACAACTTTGACTGGTATTTAAAATAATAAAAAATTGGGACGCCTTGGTGGCTCGGTCGGTTAAGTGTCTGACGCTTGATCTGGGCTCAGGTCGTGATGCCACGGTTGGGGAGTTCAAGCCCCACATCGGGCTCTACGCTGGCAGCGTGGAGCCTGCTTGGGAGTCTGTCTCCCCCCCGCTGCCCCTTCCCTGCTGGTTTGTGCTCTCTCAGAATAAATAAACTTAAAAAATAAAATAATAGGGGCGCCTGGGTGGCTCAGTTGGTTAAGTGTCCAACTTCGGCTCAGGTCATGATCTCACAGTTCGTGGGTTCGAGCCCCGTGTCGGGCTCTGTGCTGACAGCTAGGCAGAGCCTGGAGCCTGCTTCCGATCCTGTGTCTCCTCTCTCTGCCTCTTCCTCACTCGCACTCTGTCTCACTCTGTCTCTCAAAAATAAATACATGTACAGAAAGTTTTAAAAAATAATTTAAAAACTCGATTTTGACTTGAAAACGAGGAAATAAAAATCAGGGTGCTCACCCATTCCTGTCACCTAGCTTGGGACAGTGAGCCATCCAGGGAAGGTGGGCGGCCTGGGAATCAGAGAGGCTTGGCTGAGGTCCTGACTCTGCTCCTCACCAGGCGGGCAACCTGGAGTAAGAGACTTCTGAACAAACCTGTTTCTTCTTTCCGAAAGGGCACGGTGGGACCGCAGTATATAACATGCTGGCTAAGACAGGCTCTGGGTCAGACAGGCCTGGGTTCAAGACCTAAGCTCTTGCCACTAACTGCTTTTTAGACTTTGAACAGATTACTTTTTTTTTTTTTTTTTTTTTAGTAAATGTTTTGAGAGAGAGAGAGTGAGAGCCGAGGAGCGGCAGAGAGAGGGGGGGAGAGAGAGAATCCCAAGCAGGCTTCGTGCTGCCAGGGCAGAACCCGACATGGGGCTTGAACCCACAAACCATGAGATCACAGGCTGAGCTGAAGTCGGACACTCAACCGACTGGGCCACCCAGGTGCCCCCGGATTCCTAGGTTAAATTGTAGTTTCCTCATCCCTAAAATAGAGATGATGATTAACACGACCCAACTCTTAGTCTTGTTTTTAACACTAGGAAGCTAATCCGAATAAAGTTCCTGGCCTGGTACCGGGCACATAGGGAGTCTCCATAAACATTAGCCGTGCAGAAGGTGCCTAGCAAGCAGCAGCAGCAGCAGGGTTTTTAGAAATGTGATTCCCTTCTTTCCCTTTTCCTCATTTGCAGCAGAGAGGGTGCAGGTGGAAACGGAGGTGGTAAGCAAACATGAGGGGAAAAAAGGAGAGCAAAAAAAGAGGGGACCGAAGACCAATGGCTTTCTATCCCGGATGATCCTGAGTGTCCTCTGCAATAGTGTCCCTGTCTCCTCACGTCACCTTCCCCCAACACACAGATGACCCTGGTCCTTCTAGGAGCAAATGAAGCAGACAGACCAGTCTCCGTGGCCAGCCCCTCCTAAAGCCGTCATGGCGCCTGCTGGCCCATCTCCACAGTGTCCCCTCCTGGACGGCTTGACTCCCTAGTCCCTTCTTCCTCCTGAGCCCAGGCAAGGGAGAGGAAGGACCGCACGTGAGAAGCCACTGGGTGAGTCTGGGGTGGTGGGTACTAGGACTTAGGGTCCTCTTCCTGGCAAAGCCAGGCGACCACACTATCACCTCCAGGGGAAGGACTGGGAGACGGCATCTGGTTTTGGGAGGGCTTCTGCCAGCCTCAGCTGTAAGGACACAGGACGTCCAAGCCAGTCCTTCCTTAAACTTGCCACCGCGGCCCATAACCGGGTTTGGTCCGGGGACGGGTATTTAGTTGCATCTTCATGGGGCTGGAGTTGGGGTGTCACCGTTGGTCGCCCCAGCATCACCTCCGTGCCCACTGTGAGAACGGAGGAGTGGCAGGCTCACGAGGGCAAACGTTTTCGACCACCCTGAAGTGTGAGATGGGAGAGAGCAGGCCCTGGACGAAGCTCTGGGGAACTCTGCTGTCTGGACGGGAAGGCCGGGGAGCCCTTGAGCCTGCCTTCCCTTGGTATGACCCTCGGGTTGAAAATCAGAGCTCCCAGAGCCATGGAGTGGAACCCACGAGTTGGAAGGGAATGCTATTTGGAGGGAGGCCCTGCTGTGGCCAAGAGGACTCTGGGTGAGGGACAGACCTCAAGCACTCTCCCTCTTGGTGACGGCCACCCACCCACTCTCCTCCCAAGAGGGAGCAGGTGCAGAGTTAAAGTCGCTGAAGGCGGGACTCCTCCCTCGATGCTAAGGGACACCCCCACCGGATTTCCTTCCACTCTGTATAGAGCCTCTGACCCCTTCTCTTCCCTCTCCTCAACCAAGACCACGGTTATCAGGAATCAACTGTGTGAAACAGATTCTTGCTTATTTTTAAGCCAAGGAGTTTGAGAAATGTTTGGGGGGGAAAGGGAGGAGGTTCCTGAAAGGCCTGGGTGGGGGAAGTGGGTTAGGGGAGATAGAGGAGATGAAGAGCAAGAGGGAGAAAGCCACAAATGAATGGGGGAGGGGAGGAAGCAACAGCTGGATGGGGAAGGTGAATGCCACAGCTGGAGGCGATTAGGGGCATCAGAGGGACAGGGAGGAGGACCGTCACCTGGGCATCCAGGAACAGGTGCTCTCGGCCTATAACCCTCAGGTGCAGCGGGTTGAGTGTGAGAGTGGGGGTGGCGGGGAAGAGGACGGTGGGCGCATCAGGCCCCGTCCTTCCTTTCCTTCCTTGAGGGGGCCCAAAGTCTTCCTCCTCCTTCCCTCTCCCCCTTCTGGAGGATGAGTGGGAGGAGAGGAGGACGTTCTCTTGCCCGCTGTCCTTTAAGTCTGTCCCCCAATCATCTCCCCCACCCCCACCCCATACGGTCCTTTCCGGCTCTAGAGGCCCTTCGTCTCCAAGCTGGGCCGCGGCGTCCCTCCGCTCCGTTCCCCTCCTTCCCATCCCCACAGACGTCGGGTCCAGGTCCCCAGTTCCTCCGCCCCACAACCTCAGCATCCCCGCGCCACCCTCCCCCACCCCGCCACATCTGCATCCCGACCCTCCCTCCGTACCCGGATCCCAGGACCCGGACCCATCCCTGCCCTCTACCCCCCCAACTCGGCCAGGCTCTCACCTCGGGGGCTCCGCGGCCGCAGCACAAAAGGCGGCGCTGCTGCAGCTCGGCTCCGGATGCTGCTCCCGCCTCCTCCTCCTTCTCCTCCTCCTTCTCTCCTCCCCCCGCTGCCCTCGACCGGACCCGGGGCGCTGCCACAGGCGATGCTTGTGCGGTGTCCGGGTGCACGGGTGTCAGCCCCAGCTTTCTCCCCCCACCCCCCGACCCCTAGCCCCGTCCCCACTTGGCTCGAACTCCCGCTCCTTCCAAGGCCCCCGCCCCTGGCCCCCCGGGACGGACACGCCCTGAGCGGGGGATGCTGCGCTGGAGCCGCCGGCCTCTTAAAGGAGCCTGCTGCTGCCATCCGGCGCACTCCAGGCTCGTCCCTGGCCCTTCTGGGCCCCTCACCTCCCTGCAGGCGGTGTCTGGTGGCAGTCGCACCTCGGACCTTACGCTGATTCCGTAGGAGGCCCCTACGACCAGCCTTATAAACTCCCTCCTATACCCTGAGACAGCAGCCCCTCAACATGGGATTCCCGCCCCCCCCTCACCCGCTCAGAGCTCTAGCATCGCTCCCCTTGTCCACCGCTATTGCCAGCTTTCCTTCCCCTAATTGTCACCACTCCAGTTCTACCCAGTTGGAATCCACTCAGCTCAGTGCCCCGTCCCCCTCCAGTGTTGCTCGTTATCATTCCAAGATTCCTCGGGACCTCCACTACCTAACCCATTCTCAGAGCACTCATTAGATTCAGACATTTTCGTGATCTCTCTCCAAGGTCGCAAGATTCTCCCTACATCCTTTGACCCAGCGGTCGTCAGACTTTGGGGAGGAGAGACTGGAGCTCTGGGACTCAAAAACACGTGTTCTGCTCTGCACCTAGATTAGTGGATTAGTTTTAAGAGGCCAGAATCCTCTCTTGCTGTCTCCTCAGCCGAGAGACCCAAGACCCACAGCGGAACGAACGAGAGACCACGACGTGCTCCTCCTGTTGTCCTACCACAGCCTGATTCTCAGCACCCAGAAGGGGGACGGGGGTCTCCCGGCCAGCTACAAAAAGGTTCACTAGGGACACTCTAAACAGGCTTTAGAAAAGAACTGAAACCAGACAGGCTGCGGGCCAGAATTACGGGGAAGGGAGAAGGATAACCTAGGAAAAGGAAGCAGATGCTGTGAGACGAAGGCTCGAGGGCCCAGGCGCTTAGGCCGAGGACTGGGGGTCGGCCTGAGATGGACTTGGCCTGCCCCGCCGCTTAAGGGGCAAGGAACAGTCCCCTCCCCGCGTCCAGGTAAGGAAGGCCCATCCTCAGAGCTTGCAAAGAGCTAGGATCCGACAGCCGCCTCGCCCCAGGACCAATCACAACCACTTTTCAGGAAAGAGGCGGGGCCAAAGGGGGATGACTCTTTCCTTGTCCCCGCCCTCCTAGGAAACGTAACCAATCGCAATCTGCCTGGAGCCAGCCAGCGCAATCGGAAATAGCCAATTATACCGCGAAGCTTTCCGTGCACGCCTGACCCTGCCCCTCCAGCTGCGACAAAGATGGCGCGCGAGCTCCTGGGTTTTGTAGTTTCCTCGGGATTCAAAGGACCCCGTGCTAGAGTTAGCCCTCACCGCCCCGCCTCCGGCCGCTTCCACTCAGCTAGTACGCATGCCCGCCCCGAGGAGGGGAGATGCGGAAAAAGGAGGCGGGACGCTATTAAAACACACACACACACACACGCAGATATATATACACACACACAACCACCCTCAGTTCGGGAAGCAGTAGTGGAGGGCTCCGCTCCTCCCAGAAGGCGGTGCTGTCTGCCAGGGCAAACCACGCCGAGAGTTGTGGGGCGGATAGCTCCCCTCCCGTTGGAGACTCATGGAGTCAGGTGGGCGGGGGACTCCATGTCCCAGCATGCCCCGCGGCGGGCCCGACCGGCCGCGACTCGGGGCTTGGCCCCGGCCCTAGCTCGTCGGCTGTGTATTGGGGCGCGTGGAGGCTGCAGTCACGGTGGCGCCCGCGGGGACGGAGGTGGGAATGAGTGAAGAGGAGCAGGGCTCCGGCACTACCACGGGCTGCGGGCTGCCCAGGTGAGCCGCCTCATCCCGATCCCTGCCGGGCGAAAAGCGTGGCGCGGTGCGGAGGAGTTAGCGGCGCGGCCCCAGCATGCACCTGGCCTGAGGGTTGTTCCCGGCAAGCACTGGGGTAGTGGGCCGTGGTTCCCGGCATGCATCCCGGCAGTGGCCACTGCCTCCTGCTCTAAATAGTTTGGGGTTGGCCGGGTTCCCAGACTGCACTTGGGGCACTGGGCTTTATGCCCCCGACCTTCAGTGCATTTGGTGGGTACCGGGTCCCTGGCCTGCACTGTGTCAGGGGACATGCACTTGCGACCTGCACTGGGGCACAGGATCCTCTTCCTTAATCGAGACAGGAACAGTGCATTCCCCTCTTGCTCTGGGGGCAGTGGACCCTGCTTTCCCAGCCTGCATCTCTACTCCACATTGAATCCAGCCAGTGTTTGCTGTATTGCCCGGGGTCCCCTGGACCCTATGTCCCCCATGGTGTGCCTGGGTTTGATAGTGTTTGGCCAGGTGGGTGCAGAGTTGGAGGTGTGAATGAGGGTCTGTGCCCCCCGCCTCCCTCAGTATAGAGCAAATGCTGGCAGCCAACCCGGGCAAGACCCCGATCAGCCTTCTGCAGGAGTATGGGACCAGAATAGGGAAGACGCCCGTGTACGACCTTCTCAAAGCCGAGGGCCAAGCCCACCAGCCTAATTTCACCTTCCGGGTCACCGTTGGCGACACCAGCTGCACTGGTGAGGAAGGCTTGGGCAGCCTGGCTGGGGTGTGCATTCACAGGGCCCTGTTGGCTTTGTTTCTTGGAGTCTCTTCCCAGTCGTCTTCTCTGAGGCCAGTGAGGGAAGGAGAGATTTCAGGGGAGAAGCCACTGACTGGATTGGGGGAAACTGGTGTGTGAGGAGGTGGGCAGGACTTGGGAGAGTTAGAGGAGCAGGCGGGACTGCCACAGTGCTCTGGCAGATATGTCATCATCCTGGAGGAGAAAGGGGCGATAAACCCAAGGCTCAGTGAAGTATTTGGGGGAGTATGGGTCCGCTGCACTGGGCTCTGTTCCAGGTGCTCGACCAAATTCCTAGTTAATCTTGAACCACAGTCTAATCCAGGGCGGTAGATGGTAGTATCCTCACGTTGAATATGAGGAAAGTGAGACTCGGAGAGATTCAGCGACTCGTGCAAGGTCATGTGCCTAGTAAGTGGCAGAGCCAGGCCTTGACTCTAGAGCCTCCCCTCTTTACTTTTCCAGTCATCTGTCTCTATTGAGAGAAAAGGAAGTGCTTCCCAGAGGAGAGTAAAGCAGGGGAAGGCTCTGCACCCAGGGTGTATGAGCTCAGGAGCAGTTCCGCCTGGCCTGACTCCATCTGGGGAGCTCATGGGAAGATAAAAGCCCTCCCTTCCTGCAGTTAGTGTAGCGCTTCCAGTCTTGGGCAGGGACCGTTGGCGAGTGGGGCTTGGTTGACTCCCTGCAGCTGTGAGGAGAGAGGCCGTGGGATGCTGGTTTTTCTTCTGTCCTCCCAGTGACGTCCGGTATTGCCCACGCCCCTCTCCCAGGTCAGGGCCCCAGCAAGAAGGCCGCCAAGCACAAGGCAGCTGAGGTGGCCCTCAAACACCTCAAAGGGGGGAGCATGCTGGAGCCGGCCCTGGAGGACAGCAGGTGAGGGAGGAACAGCCAAGGCTTCCTAGAGGCCCTGCCAGGAACCCAGGCCCCTGTGCCACCTCCTCTGCCCAGGAGGGCTGGCCTGGTGACACGTAGCCGCCTTGACCTGGGCCTCTTCCTGAGGGTGGCCTCTGGACTGAGCAGGATGCTTCTGGGGCTCCTGCTGTTGTGAAGGACCCTTGGGCGGGGGGGTTGTCAAGGGGCTGTGGTTTGGGCCCAGGCTAGGGAGGGGGCGGGGTGGAGGCCGAGGCTAGAGAGGCTGCTCCCCAGCACGCCTCCTCTGTTTAGCACGTTGTCCCTCCTTCTCCCACACTGGTCTTTGGAGTTTGTAGCCTCCGTGTTTCTTGAGTGGGAAGAGACCCTCCTTCCCCTTAGATCCAGTGTTTGGCAGCAAAGGTTTGCTGGTGGTTAAGCTTCCCTGAGTCTTTGGCCGAAGCGGGAAGGAGTTTTCTTAGGGGATGGGGAGGCCAGGAGGACCTGGGTCCCCCCTTCTACCCCCTCCCCCTACATGGGTGTGAATCAAAGGGCCCCTTCCCCTCGGGAAGTTCTTTTTCTCCCCTAGACTCTTCACTGCCTGAGGACATTCCAGTTTTTACTGCTGCAGCGGCTGCGACTCCTGTTCCATCTGCTGTTCCAACCAGGTATCTTGTGTTTCCTGCCTGCCTTGGTGGGGAGAGGGGAGGAAGGGGTCCTGGCACTTGGTCCCCCAGCCTTTGGACCCAGGCTGGTCAGGCAGGAGGAAGCCTGAGAGTAAACAGGCTGGAATAGTTGGGCCCCAGAATTTGAAGAATTCGTCCCAGCTGGTAAGCTCTTGGGACAGGAGGGAATTGATGATTTTTAAATGGCCATGTGGATGATGCTTGGCCACGTCTGAGGGTCTCGCGGGCCCCATTTCCTTCTGAGTTGGTCACATGATGGTCCTGTGTGCGCGTCCCATCAGGTGCTTCCAGGGACTGGATATATAGCCCCTCTCCCATTCTCCTGGCCGGGCGATGATCCTTTGTTCCAGAAAGTCTAAATGGGTCTTGGCCTCACCCAAGACCTCACTTGGGTGGGAGGGGGAGGAAGCAGGCTGGACATTTGGATGGACAGCTGCCTGCCAGGCGGGGAGTAGGGAGATGGTCACGGGGACACCGGAGCAGGGCTTGGGACTCATGGACAGCTGCAAAAGGGACAGCCCATCAGCGTTGGCCTGGACCCTTTTCCCTTCAGGAGCCCCCCCATGGAGGTGCAGCCCCCCGTCTCCCCTCAGCAGTCCGAGTGCAATCCTGTTGGCGCTCTGCAGGTGTGCCCCCATCCTCCTTTCCCGTGCATGCCTGTCTTCCCTCGAACCTGGGGCCATGAGGAACGCTCATGTGGGGCTCTTCCCTTGTTCTGAGTGCTTTTCCCACCCCCTTTATCCCTCTTCTAACCCGGGACCTGAGGCTCCCAGGGGAGGGGGGAGAGGACATGAGTTCTCGCTCAGCCCTGCGCACCCTTGTCTCTCCCTTCCAAGGAGCTGGTGGTGCAGAAAGGCTGGCGCTTGCCTGAGTACACGGTGACCCAGGAGTCTGGGCCGGCCCATCGCAAAGAGTTTACCATGACGTGCCGAGTGGAGCGTTTCGTTGAGATCGGTAACTGGGTGGAGGGGAGTTCTTGCTGCTACTCCAGCCCCGGCCACCGGCAGCTCCTAGCCTCTCTCTGCCAAAGCCCCACTGTCCTGGCTGAGCCCCCGGCTTGGCTCCTTCCTCCCGGCATCTCCCTTGCACGCTGTCTTTTGCCCCCTGCTGGTTGACCAGGTTCTCAGGCGCATGGCAGGTACCGAGCTCCTCTTTCCAACTGACATCCCGTGAGGGGACCCTCACCCCGAGTTTGAGCTGGGTGGAAGGCACTGGGTCTATTGGGAATCAGAATCCAGCAACCCTCTCCCCACACGCAGGCAGTGGCACTTCCAAAAAGCTGGCAAAGCGTAACGCGGCGGCCAAGATGCTGCTTCGAGTGCACACGGTGCCTCTGGATGCCCGGGACGGGAATGAGGCAGAGCCTGATGATGATCACTTCTCCATTGTGAGTGGTTCGTGTGGGCCAGGCACTGTGCTCCGTCCTCCGTGCCAGGCAGGGCCCCGGGGACATGAGCCTGTCACTCGGGAGTGAGCCCCTCCAGGTCCCAGGCCTGCTTCTCCCCATTTTCCTACCAGAGCCAGAGTTCCCTGGGCCCCCTCTCTGCCTCAGCCACAGGCCTGCCTGGTGAGTGCCGGGGGGGAGCTGGCCCGGGGCAGGGGCCCTGCACACTGCTGCTACTGGATGACGAAGGCTGCCCGGACCCCTGGTCCAGAAAGGCCAACTCAAAGAAGGCACGTGGGACGAAGCACTCCTTCTGTGGGCTTTTCTCCCCTTGGCCTCGAAGGTCCGGTCAGCGCCTGGGTCTCAGCTCATGGCTGCATCTTTCTCCCTGTCCCCGTCTCGCCAGGGTGTGGGCTCCCGCCTAGATGGACTTCGGAACCGGGGCCCAGGCTGCACCTGGGATTCTCTGCGAAATTCAGTGGGAGAGAAGATCCTGTCCCTCCGTAGCTGCTCCTTGGGCGCCTTAGGTGCTCTGGGCTCTGCCTGCTGCAGCGTCCTCAGTGAGCTCTCTGAGGAGCAGGCCTTCCACGTCAGCTACCTGGATATCGGTACGGCTGGTCGGGAGGCCGGGGATGGTGGGGACTGAAGCAGAGCAAGTACACGTGGGTCTGCGGGGGCGGGCACGTGGTGATGTGGCTGTAGCCCTGCCGGCTGCCTTCCACCCAACCGTGTCCCCCCCCCCCCCCCCGCTTTTGGTCTCCAGAGGAACTGAGCCTGAGTGGCCTCTGCCAGTGCCTGGTGGAGCTGTCCACACAGCCGGCTACCGTGTGTCATGGCTCTGCAGCGACCAGGGAGGCAGCCCGCGGTGAGGCTGCCCGCCGTGCCCTGCAGTACCTCAAGATCATGGCGGGCAGCAAATAAAGCCCCAGCTGGACTCACGGATGTGCACCCACGCTCCCTGCCCTTCTTGCCCCTGGCCCACGTGTCCGCTCAGCTCTGGTACCCCTGGAGGGGCCGTCTCTACCTCTGACACAGACTGCCTGTCTGCAGGCTCAGGAGGACACAGGGCCAGGAGCCAGGAACCACAGGGCCTTGGCTGGCCCAAGATCTGTCCTCCTGTCACTGGTGGTGACGAGTGGGAATGAAATCAGGGGGCTCTCCCCTAGAGCCCAGAATAAACGCGCTGCCTCTTGGATTCTTAAATCTGCTCTGTTTCTCTGACTGGTACTGACGACGGAGGAGGTTAGCACCAGATTGCCTCCCCTGTTGTGCCTCCCCACCTTGTTCCCCACACATCCCCACAGTCGCCTTTCTAGAGGCAGGAGGCTAGGTGCAGTGACCTCTGGGAACGCCACCACCTGGGTTCCTGCAGAGCTGGGTTTTGTGGGGCTGTGGTTCTTGTCCCGGGGCTCTCCCCCAGCCCTTTCACGTCTCATAAAGGCAGACACATGGGTTCAGAAGCCAGACAGCTTTATTTGGGGGTGGGGGTGGGTGGGAAAGGGAGACATGGCACTTTCAGTTGTGAGCCTTGCATGCAAATATTTCAAGGGATGACATGTCACTTCTTCCCAAAGCGTTGAGGGGCAGCCAGGCTCCAGAACGGGGAGCTGAGCCCCTCCCCAGCTCGGGGACCCAACTGTTCGCTGCTCCAGGAGCCCCGGGTGTTTCTGCCAAACCTTGGAAAAGATCCATCCTCAGCTGTAGGTCCTTACGGCCCGTCCCAAATCTCCCCACCCCCTTTCCTGTCCCTTTGGCCCCTGCCTTGCCCAGTGTCCCTCTTAAACTCACCTCTGGGGCTGAAACCGAAAGGCTGAGCTACGGCCGGGTCTCTGCATGGCCTGGAGCAGGGAGCGCAGGAATGACCCAGGGGTCTGGGCCTCCTGCAGCGGGCGGGGCCTGCTGTCTTCCTCCTGTGGTTGACAAGGCCAGCGGGGAAGGAAGGTGGGCAAAGGCCTCGGACATTTAGGTCACATGGCGAAGGGAAGCTGAGGAGCTATCTCCTCAGATACTAGGACCCAGTGAAGACCCTGGCAGCGCAAGTACCTGAACTTGGGAACACAAGCTTCAAGCTGAGAGAGAAGAATGGCAACACGGGGATGGGGTGGTCACTTACCACAAAGATTTGGTGTCCTTCGTCTTGGCCACCTGGTCCTTGGGCACAGCCCCAGTCTGGCAGTAGCAGCAGCAGCAGCAGCAGCACTGCTGCCCGCCTGGAATCCATCCTGCCGTGTGCCTTCCTGCGGCTATATCCGCCTCTTATACCCGCTGTGCCCCGGCCCCCTCCCCTCAGCAGCCCGAGGGGCTCTAGAACAGGCAATGCAAACACATGGCTCCATTAGGAGCCGCCTGGGACCCCCTCCCATGGCACCCCCGGGACTTCCTGCTCCCAGCCTCCGGCCCCCAGCCCCAAGGCCTGGAGTTAGAGACTTTATTAGATCCATAAATCCTGTCTCCAGAGTTCAAGAAGCATCATTAATTGCAGATGCTTTGTCAGAGGCAGGCCCTGAGGGGCCTTCACGAACCCCTAATTTCTCAACAGGTTGGAGAGCTTCAACTGATCACCTCCTCTCGTTCCTAACTTAGAGAATAAAAGCATAGAGGAAGTCTTCTCAAGAAGGGCTAGGCATTATGTCCTGGGACAGAGGTAGGGGCTAAGAGCCAGGGTGAGAATTCGCCAGAATGACCAAGCCGGGTCCCTCCAGAGACTGGCTGCAGCCGGGGTCATCCAGCCTATCCACAGCCTTGCGCCTCCATGCCTCTTCGAGGGTTAAAAGTGAAATCGCTATGCTGAGATTTGCCTGGGGACGGAAAAGTGGGATACAGGGGGCTAAAAGGTTTCAGAGTCCACACAGTGGGTGACTGCTTCAAATCTTTGTAGACTGACCCCGTCTTCACTCGAGAGCCCTGCTTAGGACCTGCCTCACCTGGGCTGCTGGAGCCCTCCTCTGCAGTGAGGCACTGCTGCCACCCTGTGGCCACAGCTCTGCACTGTCAGGTCCAGCCATTTCCTTTTTCTGCTCTTTGAAGGGTGGGGGAAGACGGAGGTTCCTAAGGCTGACTCTAAGGAGCCACAGAAGGCAGGGGCAGGACCCTGGGGTTGGAATATGGTTCTGTCTACCTCCTCCTAGTTACCCCAGCCTCTGACCTGTTGGAACAGGTGAAAGGAATTCTGCCTTAGGAAAAAAAATCAGTCACTCTCAGGAAGGGGTCCTTCAAAGTCATCTGGTACAGTTTCCCTTCTGATCCTAAAATTCCTTCCTCAGCTTCCCCCGTCCTCTCCTCCCCTCCCCCCCGCCATGTGATTCTCCAGCCTGTGTTGGAGAGGGGCCATGACATAAAGGGCCTGCGGATCAGTCTTGGGCCAGTGCATCTCAATGAACTGCAGTCTCCTCACCTAAAACATGGCAACATTAAAAGGAACTACTGTCAGGGAGCCTGGGTGGCTGAGTTGGCCAAGGGTCTGACTTTGGCTCAGGTTATGACCTTGAGGTCCATGAGTTCAAGCCCCACGTCAGGCTCTGTGTTGACAGCTTGGAGCCTGGAGCCTGCTTTGGATTCTATGTCTCCCTCCCTCTCTCTTTCAAAAATAAACATTAAAAAAAAAAAAAATGGGGTGGGGTGCCTGGGTGGCTCAGTCGGTTGGGCCTCCGACTTTGGCTCAGGTCATGATCTCACGGATTGTGGGTTCGAGCCCCGGGTCGGGCTCTGTGCTGACAGTTCAGAGCCTGGAGCCTGCTTCGGATTGTTTCCCTCTCTCTCGGACCCTCCCCTGCTCCCGCTGTCTGTCTCTCTCTCTCTCAGAAATAAATAAACCATTTAAAAACAAAATGAGGCAACTGGGTAGGTAGCTCAGTCAGTTGAGCGTCTGACTTCGGCTCAGGTCGTGATCTCAGTTCGTGAGTTTGAGCCCCGCGTTAGGCTCTGTACTGACAGCTCAGAACCTGGAGCCTGTTTGGATTCTGTGTCTTCCTCTCTCTGCCCCTCCCCAGCTCATGCTTTCTCTCTCTCAAAATAAACATTAAAAAAAATTTTTTTTAAAAAGGAATTACTTTCTAGGGTGAGCATTATTTGAGATACTTTTTGTAATCCATTCGGCACCGGATCTGGCACGGAGCAAGTGTCCTCAAAACGTTAGCAGTGGTGATCCGTTCACACATGAGTCCCAGTGAACTTTCCATCTCCTCAGACAGTGGTTGGGCAGATGTATCTGTATGCCATGCTGGCTTCTGTCTCCTGTGGCCTCCACCAGGGGTCCTAGTGTGCTTCACTAGGACTGTTGCACATTTGTGTGCAAGCCTTTCATGTCTTTGAAGACAGACTCCCTTCTTCCACTCTTTTTTGTTAAGGGGACCTCCCTCTTTTAAGCAAGGCATCTAGAAACCGATTTATAACTCTGGAGAGGCAGAATAAAGCCGGTTTTGATCTGGATGTTCTACTAGGTTTCTATTGATGTGGCCTAAGGTAGGGGGACCCCTTTGGAAGCTTGGGCTCACAGCTGGTCCCAGGCACGGAACCTGACACTCATCATCATCACATCGTGGAGTGTCACCGCTTCTTAGAAGGGAGTATCCAGGTCACGAGCAGACGGGATTTTCTGTGGGAAATGGATCCTATGCCACATCACGGCCTCTGTCTGTTCTTACCTGACAGAAGTCCAGAGCGGCAGGGTTGTGAGCCACTGCAGAGTGGCGCCGGGGTGTTTTAATGCCAGCACGTGCACTTCACCATGTGCCTTGGGCAAATGTCTTAACCTAAGCCTCAGTTCATCTTAAATGAGGCATTACCAAGAGGCTGTTGTAAACATGAAAATGACTTGATGAATGCAAAGCATCTAGTGTTCCATCCAGCACAGAGCAGCCAATAAGTGTCTGCCACTCTGATTCTCCTAGTATCTGTGCTCATCAATTACAAGTGGACCTGAGCTGAGGTTCAATTCAGTAAAGGTCTGGCCTAGCTAACTTCCTATGCCCAGGATGGAGACGGCTACCTCCTTTGGTAGGCACAGGCATATCTTGGAGACTGCAATAAAATATCACAAGAAGGCAAATCAAATGAATTTTTGTTTCCCAGCGCACATAAAAGTTATGTTTACTCTATGCTGTCGTCTATTAAGTGTGCAAATGTCTTAAAAAGTCAATCATGTCCATACCTTAAATTTAAAAGATTGCTGGGGCACCGGGGTGGCTCAGTTGGTCAAGCATCTGCCTCTTGATTTTGGCTCAGGTCATGATCTCAGGGTTCATGAGATCTAGCTCCATGTCCGGCTCTGTGCTGACAGCGTGGAGCCTACTTGAGATTCTCTTTCAAAATAAATAAAACTTAAAACGAAGTTAAGATATTGCTAAAAAATGCTAACAATCATCTGAGAGTTTTAACGAGTTGTAATTTTTTTTTTTTTTTAAGTAAGCTCTACATTCAATGTTGGGCTTGAACTCAGGACCCTGAGATCGAGTCAATGCTCTACCTACTGAGCCAGCCAGGCCCCTGCAAGTTGTAATATCTTTGCTGGTGGAGGACCTGTCCTTGATGTTGGGCACTGCTGACTGATCAGGTTGGTGACTGCTAAAGGGGTGGGGTAGCTATGGCATGGCGATTTCTTAAAACAAGATAATGAAATTCTGCTTCATCGATTGGCTCCTCCTTTCATGAATGACTTCTCAGTAGTGTGTGATGCTGTTTGATAGCATTTTACCCACAGAATTTTAAAAATTGGAGTCAAACCTCTCAAACCCAACCACTGCTTTATCAACTACGTTTCTGTTATTATATTCTAATAATCTTTTTTTCAGATTTTAAGTAATCTTTCCACCTAACATGGGACTTACATCTCGAACTTACAATTCTGAGATCAAGAGTCCCGTTCTCCACCGACTGAATGTGGCTCCAGCCAGGCACCCCTGTAATATTCTACCACAGATATTATATTCCCGGGGAGGCTCCAACCATCAACCTTTCGGTTAACAGAGACCCCGCCCTGTAATATTCTAAATCCTCTGTCATTTCTTTTTTTTTTTAAATTTTTAAATGTTTTTTTAAATTTATTTCTAGGAGAGAGAGAGAGAGACAGCGTGAGCAGGGGAGGGTCAGAGAGAGAGGGAGTCACAGACTGAAACAGGCTCCAGGCTCTGAGCTGGCAGTCAGCACAGAGCCCGACGCGGGGCTCGGACCCACGAACCGCGAGATCATGACCCAAGCGAAAGTCAGATGCTTAACCGACTAAGCCACCCAGGTGCCCCAATCCTCTGTCATTTCTACAGTCTTGACAGCATCTTCACCGGAAGGAGAATGTGTCTCAAGAAAGCACTTTCTGTGCTCTTCCGTCAGCAGCAGCTCCTCTGTTCAGGTTGGATCATGGGGTTACACCAATGCAGTCCCATCTTCAGGCTCCACTTCTAAATCTAGTTCTCTGCTGTTATTTGCCCACATCTGCGTTACTTCCTGCACTAGAATCTTGTACCTTCAATTTATAACGAAATAAAACCCCCCCACCTATGCGAAGCACAACAGAACAAGATACGCCTGCATCTGGAATGGCTTAATTCTCCCACCCTGAGAAAGTGCCCTCCCTTCAGTCTCAACGCTTCCAAAACCTCACAATCTTGGTGGCTTTGGTCTTTGGCTTTCAGCAACTTATTTTCTCACCCTTCTCTGGGAACCTGTGTGCTCCTGAGCACAACACGGCAAAGACCACCCTGCCTTTCCCACTCTCCTGTAGAGACTCCAGCTTCCTGCTTGTGTCACTTATACCAAATACCAGCCACAAACAGCTTCTAAATTGCTTCTCTTCTACTGGGAAACCCTCAGAGGCACCTGCTATCTGCTGGTCAAGTTCTGCAGCCTGGCTCTCTCTTCCTCACTTGTGCTAATTATCTAAGGGTGCACAGACACGAGCTATTAGTAGGGACTCCCCTGCCCCTCGCCACAGTTCCTGGCCATTACATGTTTTTCTGGCGAACTCTTACCTGCTTTTAAACAAGCTCCACCCCTCACTTCCAGATCGCCCTCTTCCCCACATCTTCACTTCCTGTGTGTATGTGTGCACTTCCCTAGTCATGCTGCCAAGTTACTGAGAGTAGGGCTTGCTTTTGGTTTTTATTGTTGGGAGGAAGGTGGGGACAAAACAGAGACAAGAGGCCGCCTGTCTTCGGACACCCGACCATTCCCCATTCACATAACGCACCCACATTCTATAGTGAAGGCTCCCATGATGATGTGGGGGCCCTTGTCCCCAGGGCAGTGCACAGATCTGAACCCTGGTCTCTATGCCTTCTTTTGTGTTATGTAATTTATATAAACCACATACCTTCTCTAGGCTGTGTCTTCCCTGCATCAAAAGGAGGGACAAGAATCCCTGCTCCTTCTGTCCTAAAAAATGGGAGAGTGAGGAAAAGCACAGACGTGAAAGCCCAAGGAGTTCCCAGAGAGGGTGGCCAATGAGACTTGTAGATCAGAGTACCGAAGCATTAGACATAACAGTGGTTCTCTTTGATAGTTTAATGTTATATTTGCAGCATAAATAAGGCACAATATATGTCAGGGCAAGGGGGAGCAGGAGAAGGCATGGCCAGGGGCAGAACTGCTGGGTGGTAAGGGGGGGATGGAAGAAGGCACGGTTAGGGAGAACAGAGCGAAGCCTCTGTCTCAGCCCCGTCCTGGGAGATAGTGAGAGCCTGCTCACAGGGATCATGCCGAGTGGGTGGCAGGGAAAGGGAGGAGACGGTTTTGTAACAGAACAGCCCGTAGCACTGCATCCTCTCACCTGTCAAAGCCCATCGCTGGGGACTGGAGAGACCCAGACCCAGAGTACAGTTCCTTGACGGGATGGAGAGGTGCTGCTACACGTCAAAGATATACAGATGAACAGAGATATAGCCATAGATACACACTGCTTTCTTTCAACAGATACCATGTCAGGAGGCTGCAGCCTCCACGGTTGGGGCTGGAGGCTCCTCTCCCTGCCGGAAAGGTGCGTGCGCGCGCGCGTGTGTGTGTGTGTGTGTGTGTGTGTACAGGACAGCTCAAGCTCCAGCCCATCCTTCCTGTAACAAAGAACGTGGAGTGACCAGTCTGCAAGGGAATATGGGACAATTCCTGTCAGGACCAAGTCAGAACAGGTTTTAGGAAGAAGTAGAAGGAACTCAAGCCTAGATTCTGAGATGAACGACGCGGTTGTTGTTTTAATGGGGGTGGAGGGAGGGACTGGAGGAAGTGGAAAAATGTGTTAGTGCTAAGGCAGAGGATGGTACTTAAAGTATCCCTGGCACCCTACAGGATTTCCCAGCTTGCCCCTAAGGCAATGGTTCTCACACTTTAGTGTGCGTCAGAATCACGTGGAGTGCTTGTTAGAGCCCAGCCTGATTCAGTTTCCGATTCAAGAGGTCTGTGGTGGGGCCCAAATGTGTATTTCTACCAAGCTCTCAGATACTGGTGCTGCTGCTGCTACTGGGCCTGGACCACATCCTGAGAACCACCGCCCTAAGGGAAGGTCAGTGAAACTAGTGCTCATAGCCATTTCTTACAGCTAAAACATCACTCACCGGTAGCGAATGCTGATGGGAGCTCTGTGCTACCAGCACCCCACCCCATTACAAAAATAAGATAAACCCTAGCAGCTACAATACAAACCTGCGTCTACAAAGGACACAGCTGTCTTAACCTGCCTTACTCTCCCCAGCCTTTTCTCATTCTGGGGGTAGGACTTTACCCCAAAGAGAGACGCATGAACTGGTAACAGGGTGGGAACAGTGGCCAGTAGCCACCTACGCTTATTCCTGTTCACTCTGGGGTGAGGGGGTGGGGATTTATGTCTGTGTGTACATGCATGTATGCAAACACAGAGGGAAATCAGTTTTATACTGTGAGAGGGATGACTAGGGTTGTGGGGGTCTGAAGTAGGATGGGGGATCCTCTAATCTGCCTTGGGGTCCTGTCCCATTCCCCCCTCCACCCCTGTCAAACAAAAGTCTAAAGAAAGCAGAAAGAGCGTATCAACAAAGGCATAGGTGATATAACTAGGAAGACTGGATTCTAATCGGACTGGTTATGGAATAAAAAAAAAAGAATACATTTCCTTCCTGTGTATACAATGTACAATATTCATGAAAAATAATGATTGGGGGATGGCAAGGAAGTCATGAAAGAAAGGGGGGTGACTCGCAGGGGAAGGGGGCTGTCTCGGGGCTAGCACCTTTAAAGGAGCCTCTCAGTGTGGAGCAGGGGAGCCTTAGAAACCAGAGGAGTTTTTTGGTGTCTGCTTGGCGGTTCAGGCTGTAGACAGGGCATGGTTATGGTTAAGTACCCTGTTAACCAGGATGGGTAGTGCTGGAGGGCAGCAAATTAGGAAAGGAGCTAAGAATGGCAGAACAGGCATGGGGTGGGGGGAGGGCGGGCGGCAAGGTGAGTGAGGTTAGGTCGTCTCCTATTTACCACTACCTAGAGTAGAGGGTCTAGTGCTTAGGGTCACGGAGAGGAGTGGAGGATGAAGAAAGCCAGATTTGGGGTGTACAACCAACAGGGAAAGAGCAAGTAAAGGAGAGCCTACTTTTCCCCTCTCTAACAGTGAGGGAAGTTTTCTCTGACTTTTCAACTCTGAGCAAGCTTTCTTTTAAAGGAACAGGGCAAAAGTCTGCAGACCAGAACCCCTGGTCTGGCACCTTTCTCTTTGGCCTTGGTTATCTATCATCTGTGTCTCTGCAGTGAGGTGGGAGCGTCCCAAGGCATCCACACTCCCAGCTCCTTTCACAAAGTATCTTCCCCTGGGCCCCTAGAAAGGCCATGATCATTAAGAAGGGAGAAGCGACGCCCTCCACGATGCTTGGTTCTGGTCCAGATAAGTCTGGAAAGCAAAGGGCAAGGGAGAGTGGCCACACGGATGGCAGCAATAACAAATAAGTATAAGTAACATCCCCCTTAACTATGAGACAGCCTTAGGATAACCAACTGCCCTGCTTTCTCAGTGAGGCCAAGGACCAGCTAAAGAGCTATCTGGGGGGTTATGTCCTGTTCCTTCCTACTGCTTCACTAGTAAGCTTCTGGCAATCCCCTCAGTTAGGCCCCAGTAATAACTTCCCACTGATGACAATGAGGTAAGAGCTCGAGAGGGGGGAGACACGGGGACTGAGAAACTACATGAGACCCTCTAAATAAATGAGTTGTCCTACACGGGCACAGATGGGTACGACTTGAACTTCCTCCAAGGCCAAGCAGTGAGGCAAGGCACGTGTGCAGTGACAAACGGATTCTTAACTTGAAAAACACTAGAATAAAGGGGAAGAAAAACAGTCCAGGGTCTTATGAAGGCTCCTTAGGAGCCATAAACTCAGTCAAGCTTTAGGGCAAGGCTGCTGGTGGGAAATCAAGATGATAAAAAATGAGACACAACTAAAGTGGAAGAAAGTCCCAGGGAGCAGCCGTCAAAAGGAAAAGTCCTGAGTACAAGTTACGGCTGTGAACTGTTAAAGGCAAGTGCGGTCCCTGGAGGTGGGGACTTGCATCCCGACCATCTGCTGGGCCATTTGCTAGTCTGAGTCACCTCAGGGGCTGTTCCTGTTCGGTCTCGGGTGGCAGAGGATGAGAAAACCATGTTTTCTCTCCATTCTCTTAACCAGGTGTGTCTTGTTCAGCACTGGCTCTGGGGGGGCGGGGGGGGAGGGGGGACAGAAAACAAATGCAGTGGAACACATCACCTGACTGGCTCACCGGTATAGCACTCCGAGAAGATGGGACTCTCTTAGCTTAGATGTCCTGATTCCCCCATGACAGCCAATTCTGGAAGACAAACTAAGGAAGGAAGCTGGCAGTTATTTTGTATGTATGTTTAAGATGGAGGCAGGAGAGAGGGAGAAAAGGGCATTCTTGGCTTGGGCAGATGGCAGAAGGTGGCTCTGGGACAGTTGGAAGGGATTCATACTGACAGGCTATTAAAGCTGACCTATCTATCCACAGGCCTCTGGCTTTGTATCACTTCCTGTGGCCCTGGTAGAAATTGCATATTCAGAGCCAAAGGAAGATCAGAAGTCTTCATGGGGAAGAAAGAGGGACACGAGGGATGAATTTCTCCCCCTGCAACCGAACTCCTCAAAGTAAGAATGGCTGAGAGCAATAGTCACCAATTTCCCAGGCAGGCCAGACCTTCCCCAAGCAGGGCTGTTCTGCTGAGATCAGTACTGCACCTCCTCTCTCTTGCCCCTCCCCATCCTACCTGACCCTCGAGAAAATCCACTTAGGACCCTGGCTCTGATGTCTCAGAGTCCTGAGGCTGGGCCTTTGGGGACGCGTTGCATCAAGGGGGCAGAGAGCAGGGAAGGGCTGAAGACATGCTGCAGAGCAGAGGGGACCAGAGGCTAGCCTAGGAGCCTGGTGTAAGACAGAAGGGGGGAATCCAGGGTGAGGGGCGCTTGTGAACAGAAGACTCTAGCCCAGAAAAGCAGACAGACACGTGAGGCTGGGAGAAGAGCAAGGGAGTGTGAGCGTGCCCTACACAGCAGCTTCGGAAGGCTGCATCTGAAGAAGGAAGACAGAGGCAGGACACAGACAAGGGGACAGAGAGGGAGAGACAGGAGTGACGGACGACCAAATGGAACATGTGTGCTTTGGCCAGTAAACTCTTGTAAAACATAAAGAATCAGTTCAGTAACCTGACAGAACGAGCTTTCAACTATGCAGTTCCTGCCTGCCCTAACGACAGCTGCAGGAGGGCGGGCTGGGGAGGCAGGAATCAGCCAGTCACACTCGGGGTGCTTTCCCTTTTCACTAACAAGCAAGAGCTAATAAGGCCACACAAGTTGTTCTTGCCAAGACTTAGTGGGAGGCGGAAAAGGCCCCTCCTGGAGACTGGGAAAACTCAAGACACAAAGTGAGATACCCAAATAGCTCTGGAAATAGTTGAAAAAGGACTAGAATTCTTGGGGTTTCTTTCTTTCTTTTTGCTTGTTTTTGTTTTTGAGGTTTTTCTGGTGGCAGGTAGGGAGAAGGACTAAAGTTTATGGAGGAGCTGGAAAATACTGCTAATTCATGTATCAAAGGTAACTTCACATTCGCCATAAGTGAATGTTTTAACTAGACTTCAGGAAGGGGAAAGGGGATAAGATAAGCAGCTAAAGGGAGACAAAGTCCTGAGCCTATGGGGTGGCTGAGGCGGGCCCTCGGGTGACCTGCCATCAACATTAGCCTCCCTTTACCTAGCAGGAAGTGGCGTGCTGCTAAGAACAGGAAGCTAACAGCCATGGCTTCACGGGAAGAGAGGGAACTGAGAAGCCCAAAACCTAGAAGTGCAAGGGTTAGTGTTAAGAGACAGGTATACATGCACAGGCAGGGGTGATTGTTCGGACCATCTAGAAAGGCCTTTGGCTGTGGGTACATCAGAAACTGCCCCCTTTGGGGATGATCTATGTGGCTCCGGGGCTGGGAGGCTCTTAGTACAGGTGTCAATGTACATGACCATGTGGCTGAAGAGAAAAGCCCCACTTCTGTCCGTTACTCACAACACACAATCTTCCCCCAATACTGCCACGTCCAAGGCAGATGGAAGGGGTAAGATGACATCTCTCTTGGCTCTCGGGCGGGCGAGCTCTGGCTGGGGACCTCTCCACCAGGGGAGGCATCATCTGCCCGCAGACTGGGACTGTGGGGTCATGATCACATGCGACTGTATCGGCATGCTCAGTTCTGTCCTTTGGCTGGCCATCTGAGTGAGGACTGAGGTGGCCACAGCTTCGGCTGCAGAGCGAACACTGAGGCCGTTGCTGGGAGCTGTTGCCGAGCTGTGTTGAATCACAGGGGCTGGAGAACCCGTGGGCTCTGAGCTTTCCTTGGGGCTTTCTGCCAGGGAAGAAGGCAAAGAGCAGAGAGTAAGTGGTTAGAGAACAGCATGGGCAAACAAGCAGGACCACCTGTGCCCCAATCCTAAAGGAGCCCAAAAGAAAAGGAAGCCCATCGTTTTGGGGGGAAACCTCCCAGGGTCTTGGCTTCTAAGCCACAAAGGGGCTGGGAAATGGGAAGTTGTGAGAAGGGAAGCAAGAACCAGGCCCACATTAATCTCTCTATCCTAGTAAAGCAGACACCTCAACATGTTAATTACACCATCTGGCTTCTAGGTCTTTGTGTAGTTCATTACCCCTATTGGAACACTTTTCCTTTATTCATGTCTTTAAAGGTGATTTAAAATAGATCTCTTGTTTTAGCTATCCTGATTAATTCCCACAAGAATTTAATTGTTCCATTATTTTTTTATGTTCCTTTAGCATGCAGTTGCACCACAGGTGAGCCTGATAAATATCAAGGTGCACTCAGAGGATGTTATGACCAGTCCTTGGCCAAGGTTCGGTTAATGCAACAAACTACAAAGAGGCCTGCTGGACCCTCCTGATATCAATTAGCTAGGCATTAACGGCCTCAAACATGTATTATGAGCTATGCCACGTCACCTAAAGTGACGATAAACACAGAGCTGAGCTGCACACAAAGGTGACTCCATGTTGTTCTTCAGTCGAGTTTTATTAAACATCACATAACCTCTATGGCTGCTTAAACAGAGATGTGTGCAATAAATACGGGCAAGCTAGTAAGAGCTGGTTGTATTTTTCGTTCACTCCTGATGAATGTCTGAGTCTTCTTTCAGGATTCAAATATAACCTGCTCTGTTGCACTCATGAAATTAACCTTTCTATCACGTGGGCTCTCAGAGTGCACATTTCATCTACTCCGTCTGTCCATCGTTTTACCAAGCATCCTCTGTGTGCCGGCACTGGGGTATATAATGAAGAAGCCAAGAGGCCTGTCCTCAGGAAGCTCCCACGTGAGGGACTGTGGGAACGCTTACCTTATTTACAGGTTGACACGTTTACCTCCTCATAGCTCTGAGCCCCTCAGAGGTGGAGACAGTGTGTCATTTGTCCTTTGTCAAATACCTACCACAATGGCTACACCACACAGCAGGAACTAAACATGGCCTTGGAAATACATAGTTTAACGGATTGACTTCCTCTTAAAAGTTCTTGCAGGGATGGAGTAGAAAACTTGCTATATACAGATTTCATACTGATGAATACTCAGTCCTTGCCTTCCTTACCCCATCAAAAAAGATTTGAAATAGCTGATCACTGAACTTGTTGAGCCACTTTCTTATTCTGGTTTCCAGAACACCACACCCACTACTCAGCTCATTTTCCTCTCACTTTCTTGGTGGCTCATTCTGCTTCATCCGTTGGTTTCTTCTTTCTCTGACCTCTAACTGTTGGGAGTACCCCAGGGCTCGGTCCTGCGACTACTTTTCTCTTCCTGTCTGTGCTCTTTCGATAACAGTTAACATTTCATCCGATTTTGTGGCTTTAAAAACTAAGTACGTGCTGCTGGCTCCCCGAGTTGTATCTTCAGCCTTTCCCCTGAACTGCAGGGCCACATAACCAGCTTCCACTTGACACCTCCACCTCCAACCCCAGTCTGCTTCTTAAACTCAACCTGTCCGAATCTGAGCTCCAGATATGCTTCCTAATCCATTTCTTTCTACACTTCCCTCTACTTCGGTTCACTGCAACTCCATTCTGGCAGTTGCTCAGGCCCAAATTTTTGGTGCAATTTTTTATTCTTTTCTCAGATACACCACCCCATCTGGCCCATCATCAAACCCTGTCACTCTAACTTCAGAACACATCCTGAATTCACCCCCTCCTCCCAACTTTCACTAACACCATCTTGGTCCAAGGCTCCATCATCTCTTGTTCACAGGACTGCAAAAGCTTCCTAAATGGACTGGCTGCTCCTGCCTGTGCACTCCTGCACTCTCCAAAAGAGTGATCCTGTTCAAACAGATCAGATCAGTCACATCACTCCTCTTCTAAAAACCCTCAAATGGTCCCCAACAGAGAGTAAAAGCTGAGGTCCTCACTATTACCAACGAGGCCCTATATAAAAATGTTCCCATTAGCTTTCCTACTTCATCTCCAACTCCTCTCCACCAACTCTCTGATGTTCCTAGAATGTGCCAGGCACATTTCAACTCTGTGTCTTTGCAACCGCTGTCCCTCCTATTGGCAGCACTTTTTGCCCTTATACAAATGCATAGCAAGCTCCCTCACTTCTTTTTTTAATATAATTTTTTAAAAAATGTTTATTTGAGAGAGAGAGGGAGAGAGAGACAGAGTACGAGAAGGGGAGGGGCAGAGAGAGAGGGAGACACAGAATCTGAAGCAGGCTCCAGGCTCTGAGCTGCCAGCACAGAGCCTGATGTGGGACTTGAACCCACAAGCCACAAAATCATGACCTGAGCTGAAGTTGGATGTTTGACTGACTGAGCCTTTCCTGGGAGTGCCCCTCCCTCACTTCCTTGAAAGTCTTTATTCAAAAGCCACATCATTGAAAATTTCCACCCTGCTGTCAACATTTCATATTCCTCTTCCTGTTTTTTTTCTTCCAAGCACGTACTCTTATCTAACATACTGTATATTGTACCTATTTATCTTGCTTATTGTCTGTCTCACCTACTAAAATATAAGCCCCTCAAAGGCAGGGATTTTAATCTAATATTTGGTTTCCTATTATATCCTCAGCATATAAAACAGTGCCTGGCACAGAAGAGGCTCAATCAACATCTGCTTAATGAATGAATGTATCCTGAAGTACATATTAAAATTAAAATTTAAATAGAGATGCTTTAAATGAGCGATGTGGTTACTCTTTTTCTATGGGAACACAGCTCCGAAATGATAAAGACAGTGGAAAAATAATTCAATATATCAAAAGTTGATAGCCTAAATTTCTATGAATTTATTAAATTTCTAAAGGACAGCTTTCACTGTCCACAAGCAAAGTATTCACAGTAATTTGAATTTCAGGACCGTGCTTGTCCTGAGCATGACTCTATGACCATCTCTTTCTAGCACTATTTTATGTGTGCATGTAGGTTACAGACTCAATCCACCATCAGCCCATCATTACAAAGATAAAATATACCCCCATATCACAATGCTTAACAATTGACAATGCTTCATCTGTTGTTCATATTCTCTTGAGGCCAAGATAGTGTCTTTGGTATAAGAAAGACCTAGATGTGAATCTTGGCTCTGCCACTTCCCCAACTGTGTAACCTCAGGTACGTGACTATTCTGAGTTCGATTTTCTTGTGTATCAATGGGGGCAAGATCTATTTCATGAGAGAACTGGGCAGATGGTAGACTGCCTAACACAAAGTAGGCACCCAATGAATTTTGCTACCCTTTATCTCCAAGTATGATAACTCTATGATTCTGAAAAAAATTACTTTGTAGGACTGGTTGTTCCAGAAAGGTTGTTCACTTTTCGGTTTTCCTCCCCCCCCATCAAGAACATTTACAATGGGGTTATAAAATTATAAACCATTCAGATGCTCATTACATGCAGTTTACTGCCTGACCAGCCTTGCTCAGGTTGTAAGCCACTCACCTAAATAGCCTTGGGTCTTTTTCTGTAGTGCAGTGACTGGGCAGTCTTTGTGAGCTAACAGTAGCTGTTTCAACTGAGCCACCTCATTGCGTAGCAACGTGACTTCATTCTAAAGAGGGAGGGAAGAAAAAAGTATTAAGAAAATTCATCCTCCGCCCTTGAACCTCCAGGGCTGTCCCCACAGTGAGGACAGATGCTGCCTGGATTTTCTCCCCTGAATCCAGGAGACCTCTGATCCAGCAAGGCGTAAGACAGCAGGGCCAGTACAGTCATGAATTCAACGACAGGAGCTGCTTACAGTGAAAAGTAGGGATTTATAATAGAAACATTACTCCAATTTAGGGGATAGAATCAAACCAAAATTAATAATGCATATGTCCTTTGACTAAGAAAGCCTACTTCCAAGAATCTATTTAACAACTACCTACTCAAGAGCACGCAAGGTTTACCATAGCACTGCTGTTCTGGCAAAAAATTAGAAACACTATAAATATCCATACTTCATAATATAACCACACTGTAGGATGTACTACTATACAGCTATTTAAAAAAATGAAGTAGATCCTCTATACACCTGGCCAGTTCTCCAGGAGATACTATTAACCCACTTAAGACAAACACACAGTCCTTTCCTGACCACCCCACAAAAAATATAAGTGAAGAAATAATTAGAACTACATGCATGTCTGGTAGGTGCACACCAAACTTATCCACAGGAAAAAAATAAGACTGGGAAAGGCATGCTGAAGAGGAACTTTGGTTCTGTTCTATATCTTTTTGTGTGCAAAAGTGTATACATATGTTAAATATATAAATACATTCATATACTACCTTTGTAATGAAATTTTTTGATTAGTAAGTAATCAAAAGAAGGAATAGTAATATTCAAGAAAATATCTGGCTTATAATTTTTCTATTTGTGCTTGTGGCGCTTTTTCTTTTTTTTATTAAGCTGTATTATCTGGGGCAAATACATTTCCCTTTGGGTGTTCCACGACCCCAGTCAGATTTTACTGATGACCTAAAGTAACCTGGGGCAATTAATCTAATTCCCTTTATCCAAATGGGTCTATGGTTGATTCAGACTCCAGCAGCAGGTCTGGGAGTAGATGGTAAATGTCTTTTCTAGTCCCTAGGGAAGACATTTTAATTTTGACTGTTAGAGAGTCTCTTTCTGCACTCTTCCTGGCACATCTTCTGGATCTGTCCTAATTTAAAGAATCATCATCTTTCATTGTTTCACTTTTTTCTGATTCAATCCCACTTTCCAGATTCATCAATCCCAAAAATCATCCAGGACCCACTCACACTCAGCTGAATGTTCTGAGAAGTGAGTTCCTCTGCCTTCTTCTCTAGGGAGGACACCCAGAGCTTCCGCTTTTGACGGCAGCGGGAGGCGGCAGCCCTGTTGCGTTCCAGAAAACGCTGCCGCCGCTCATCAGGATCTTCATCCACTGTGCGTCGCCGACGCCCTCCGGTGCTAGGAGTGGGCTGGGCTGGTGAGACCTAGTGCCCAGGAAGGAAGAGAAGTTACTCGAAGGGAATGTCAACACTTTCCCAAGGAGACCTGACGTCAGGTGGATTAGCAAGCTGTGGTAAAGCTCTGGTAAAGGGATGCACTAGTCTCTGCAATCAGAGTGAGTCTCACTGCCATGCCCCTAAGCTTCTCTTCTGCAGGAGTTCCGCACTCGGTCTCCCATTTCCTTCCAGGCTTCTCAGCCCCACACTCAGAGAAACCACAGCTCAGGTGCAAACTGATTATTTCTGAGACGGACAAGACGAAACAAGCATCACTTTTTGTTTAGTAACAATAGAAAATCTTACAGGCAGGGAAATCATAATGGGGACTGGCTGCCAGGAGAACTTTTAGGGAGACTGTGCAATAAAAATGTCTGAGAATCAATGATTTGGACAAGCAATATATACAAACAACCAAATACTATTCATTTCAGAAAAGGAGAAAAGATTTTACTACCAGCAAGATACTGGCTATCATGGAGAGATATGAATTCGTGTATTCTTATTTATAATCAGTTATTAATCATCCTCAGCAATCACCTTCCCCACCTTGTTGGTTCTGTTTGCTTTTAAACAAAAAATTATTCTTTAAACCCTTTACAAACTGGTGACACAGGACTGCCTCTTGTCTATAAATTTTAGGCTGATGTCCTCTGTCGCTAAAGTACTTTTGGATCATCTTCCCTTTCTATTAGCTGATATGTGTTCAGAGAAGATAGACCAACTTTATAAAAGTAGCCCAAATTAAAATGTAGAAAGGTCAGCCATCTGTATAAAAGAAACTATATAATGTAAAACAATGCCAAAAATAAATTCTTCCTGGATCTGGTACTATTAGAGAATATCTGTATTAGTAGTTCCCAAATGCCAGAACTTACACCAGTTGCATGAGAATAAGCATGAGCTTACAGAAAAGCCCAGAAATGTTATACTCCATTTCAGGCCTTATTAAATGATGTTATCCATTAATGATTAAGAGATAATTTTATTTATTCACACTAATATTATCTCTCCCCAAAGAAAAAAATGGAGAGGAAATTTAAAACTCAATTTAATGAGCCAGAGCCTTGGGTCATCACTTCTCACTGTACTAAGGTAAGTTTACACTAATTCTCTTGAGATTTTCAATTTCTTCTCTGTCCTGAGCTCAGTGGAACACACGTAAAGACCGACGCTCTAGGAGGATGGGGAAAAGGAAATGACAGGCTCCTATTCTCTCACAGTAACCCGCAGCTCATGCAGGGAATGAAGGGGAAAGAGTGCCAGGAGAAAGAAGAGACGAAGGAGAAAGGAAAGGAGTTGGTGGTGACTAAAAAGAAGTCATGGCATTTTCTTATGTTTTTTAATTAAAAAAAATTTTTTTTTATTTTTATTTATTTTTGAGAGAGAGAGAGAGAGAGAGAGAAAGAGAGAGATGGATGGAGAGAGAGGGAGACAGACTCCGAAGCAGGCTCCAGGCTCCGAGCTGTCAGCACAGTCTGATGTGGGGCTTGAATCCATGGACCATGAGATCATGACCTGAGCTGAAGTCGGATGCTTAACCGACTCAGCCACCCGAGCACCACCATGGCATTTTAAGAGGGAAAGCAGCACAGCTTGGGCAAGGTGGCTGCTGCTTTATCGTCTCCAAAGACTAGCACCGTTATGGGACGTTGGGCGAGCTTAGCTTCCAACAAGAAAGCTCAAGTGAAGGCTTTTGTTGTTGGCCAAGCTTTAAGGTGGCATATGGACGTTAAATGTTAGGACATGTGGTGGTAACTGACAAAGCAGGTGGGGACATCGGAAAAAGGGGCTGGGCAAAGAAACCGATCTCAGGTTGTTGTCACTTGTCCAGCACAGATAATATGAAAACTAAGGCCTATTCAGTTTTCGAAGAAACTTAATTAAAACTGAGGCTTCCTTGAGAAAAGAACTGGGTATATGAATGGGATTGCTCTAGCTTTATTAAGACTTTCATTTCTCCGTGATAAAAAGGAATTGATAAGGAAAAGGTGTTTTGTTTGTTTACTGGGCACCACCTTCGCACTGTGACATCACATTTTACGTATTTAAAAAAATTTTTTTAAGGATGCTCTATATCCAACTTGGGGCTCAAACTCATAACCTTGAGAATCAAGAGTCACACACTCTATCAACTAAGCCAGCCAGGCACCCTTGACATCACATTTTACTAATATATTGTTATTACTCAATTTTTGCTATAAAACCTAATCAGATACATTTTTTTTTGTTCTGTTTTTGTTTTTTTGATTTTGGTTTGTCTGGTTTTTGTAAGACTTAGTAAGTGGGAAAGAGACTAGGGGAGCTTCCTTTGGTGCACAAAGTGGTTTGAGTGAGGTTCTTTTACATTGGAGAGGGCTCTACAGATACATTATTCACATGTTTATAGAAAGAAAAGACCAAAACACAAAAACTGAAACCTCCTTTGTGATGGTGCTGTGTTATCTGACGTTAAGTATAACCCAGAAGGAGGTAAAGAATGGTGCACACTTTGCTACTGTCCAACTTAACAAGAACCAAAGCATAGGAAGATGCCCAGAAAACTGAAATTCACTCTTCTGTAATTTTTCCGCTCTTTGAAAAACAGACATGACATACAGAGTAACGGTGACGCAGCAGGCTCCCCCATCCAAATACCCAACTGACCTGTGGCTGGGCAGGGGATGGGGCATCAGGGTGTTGGATGAGGATCTGGCTCTGCTCAGGACGGGCCGTCACCATGGTGCTGGCAGTACCTACCACCATTCCACATCCACCATTGATTGAGGAGACTTGGTGGGTTAGCGTGGCTTTTAATCTCTGTGAGAAATAATAATAAAAAATAGCTTGTTGAGGGTGAGATTCTATCAAGGGTGAGAGAGTGGGCTTAAATTTTAATACTGATCTTACAAATAGCTAAAATTTCCATGCCAATTTGCCCTTAACGGAGAAATTAAAAGAAAATGACAGGGAGAATGTGCACCTGGATCCCTAAAATGCCTACTCTGTTCCTTGGCTATCATCCTGGGCACAGTTGGAGGGTGGGGGTTGTCGAAGTAATAGAGTCCAGATGAAAGCTCTCTTCTGGAACCCGGCCAGGTGCTGGTTACGCAGCTATTCACCTCTTGGCCAGCTCTCCTGCCCACTCATCCACCCTCCATCTGTCACCCTGGAACTGAAACAGCAAGCATTCCATGCCAAACAATCTGTGCTGCCTCTTTTCACTGCCATGGTCTATGTACCAGGTTCTAAAGGTGGATGAGAGGAGATAGGAGTCATGAATCAGGGTCTTTTCTTCTCCAGACCCCACAACAGAGTATCTTTAGCTCTGCAAGCCCCATAAGGTTTCTTTGGTTGGCTCGCTTGAAAGACCTAGACTGGTAACATTTCTTTTGAAAGGGCCAACGTTGCCGTAAGTGGGGAGGTACTCACCATTTTGGCTTCTGATGGCATAGGGTGGCCAGAGGGAGAAATGGAACCGCCGCTGTTCACTGGTGGGCCAGGGATACCAGGAATGTTGGGCACCATAGACACAGGTCTGGCCAGCTGGATCAAGAGAAGGAAGAAAAACCAGAGGGGAACATAATACTAGTGGTAGGGCAACAGCTTCCCAAAATGAAGTGCTTCTGAGATTGGCATGTCAGGGCCTGTTCTGTGCAACTTGCCCACATGGCATACAGGGACAGCCTGGGAAATACCTTCCCCCATGGAGCACCAAAGGGAGGGGAATCTAATCCTTTGGTGCTACGACAATTTCTATAGGAAAAACTGGGGCTGTATCTTGAGGAAAGTGGTGGGCAATTTGGGAGGTGCTAAGTGCCAAGTGAAATCAACCAATCAGTAGGCTGGCAAGACCAACTCCTAGACCAGGAGCCAATTGTCCAGATGAGGCTTTGTCTAGTGTTCCACAGTACTGGATTGGCAGAGGTTAGTGAAGAGTCTGGGCAGGCTGCCACGCTCAACTAATACAGACCAGAGCCCACGTTTCCCTGGGGCTCACGTGTGTTTATGAGCATTCAGGTGGAAGGGAGGGATTAGTGTGCGGGTAGGGTTGGCTGCCCCAACTACAGAGCTCACCGATATGACAGAAGGCATCTGTACCGGAGGCCCTGGCAGCACAGGCATGGTCTGTCCATTAGCAAGATGCATGACGAGAGGGAGGGAGCCAGTGGGAGACCTAGAAGAGACATGAAGTAAAATGCTCATAATACAGACCCTTTTGCCTAGGGATCTTCCTCCTATAATTACAGCAGATTTCCCAGTCTTCTCTAGTTAAGGGAAGCTATAGGGCAACATTATAAAATCCTGACACCTTCAGAAAGGTGGAAAAAGTAGGGAGTGCTACTTACTTTACCTTATAGATGGAGAGAAATGCTAAGATCTTTACACTTTGCAAATTAAGCAAACATTGCTGAATTCAAATGGGTGGGAAGCTAATCCTATTAAGATTTTAGAACAATTAAACAAACATCCCTACCACTGGCATGTATAAATTGTCTTGCCTTAGGCAGGACCTGGACCAAAGCTGTCATTTTGCAAAGCTGAATTCTGTCATATAATAGCTAAATGTGAGTAAATTTCTCTTGTTCTTTTTCAAGTATTGCTCTACCTTGCCTCCAAAGATGTCACTTCGCATTTGTCCTAGCAGGTCCAGTGAATAAGCTTTAAAAGGCTGAATCCAGACAACAACCTCTTAACCCTGGGGTGCCTAGGAACAGGAGCTCAAGTCCTCTCATTAGGAAATCTGTATGGACCATGCCAGGATTGAAGACAAACAGACAAACAAAATTAGGGGTAGCAAAGACGAAGAACCCTAACTCGGACTGAGGGGAACACCAGACTCAAAAAAAAAAAAAAAAAAAGACTTAATGGGTTTCAGCCTGTCATTCAGTAATGCCCCCACAAAACTTGTACAGGTTGAGGCCAATAATCAAATATATTTCCCTGTGTGGCCTTCACCAATATGATGAATTTTCTAAAGTTTTGAAGGTTCTTTTAGATCAAAGAATTATTAAACCTCCAAATTAAGGAAGCATTATTTCCAAATAAATACTTGTTTGTCTACTAATAAAGTAAAGGAGATTTCTGTTTATGGCAGGAAATTTTATTCAGAGAGGCAATCTCACTGACTTGTTTTCCTTGAGTATACAAAAAGAGTCCTGTTTTCCATCAAGTACAAAAAGATTCAGGCTTCGCTGTTTCTCCTTGCTGTCTTTACTTACCCCAGTTGCCTGTTGGATGGTGGAGCCTGTGTGATGACAGAAGTTGGGGAGGGAAGGGTTGGGTGAAGTGGATCATAGCCCAAGTGGAGAGGCAAGGAGCCAGGGCGCACGATGGTAGGTGTGGGGGTAGAGATCACAACAGGCTTTGGGGCCACCTCCTGGGGAGAAGAGACCAACAGATCACAAAATGCTATAAACAAAGGGTTGCTTATAGGAAAACGTATAGCTGGTAAAATGTGGTACAAATCTACTGGAAAGAGCACTGTGGTAGCTCATGTAAATCATGTCCTGACTCTATCATGATCATGGACCCATACCTCACTCACCCATGCAACAGGAATGCGGAGTGAAGACCTTTGGCTATCTTCCTTTCAGAGATGACTGCTATACGGATGAGAGGACAGCTGGAGAATCACCTGGAATCTTTGTAGAAGCACTATAGTGCCATATAAGTTCCAAGGACTGTCAGAATTTCAGTCTTTATATTCCCATTCCAAAATTTTTTTACTGTTTATTTATTTATTATTATTATTTTTTTAATGTTTTATTTATTTTTGAGAGAGAGAGAGAGACAGCATGAGCAGGGGAGGGTCAGAGAGAGGGAGACACAGAATCCAAAGACAGGCTCCAGACTCTGAGCTAGCTATCAGCATAGAGCCCGACATGGGGCCCAAACCCACGAACCATTAGATCATGACCTGAGCTGAAGTCAGACGCTCAACTGATTGAGTCACCCAGGCGCCCCTGTTTGTTTATTTTTGAGAGAGAGCGAGCGTGAGCACGGGAGGGGCAGAGAGGGAGGAGACACAGGATCTGAAGCAGGCTGCACACTGACAGCAGGGAGCCCAATGCAGGGCTCACACAAACTGCGGGATCATGACCTGAGCTGAAGTCAGTCGCTTACATTTAACTGACTGAGCTGCCCAGGTGCCCCATTCTCATTCCAAATTTGATGCCTGAGTGTCCTCTGATTTCTAATGAGAATGGACAGGGTGTAAGAATGGCAATAAGGCTACCAGTATCTCCTAGAGAGCCCTTTAAAAAAGGGCTATGGGGGGTGGTGGTGGCATGCCTGGCTGGCTCAGTGGGAAAAGCATACAACTCTTAATCTCAGGGTGTAGAGATTACTTAAAAATAAATAAATACGGGGCACCTAGGTGGCTCAGTTGGTTAAGCATCTGACTTCAGCTCAGGTCATGATCTCACAGTTTATGAGTTCGAGCCCTGCGTCGGGCTCTGTGCTGACAGCTCAGAGCCTGGAACCTGTCTGGGATTGTGTCTCCCTCTCTCTGTTCCTCCCCTGGTCGCACTCTGTCTCTCTATCTCTCTCAAAAATAAATAAACATTAAAAAATAAAATTTAAAAAATTGTCTACTAGTATATCCCACTTAACATTAGCCAGAAATCATTGAGAACTATACATTATCAGGTTCACTGGAAATAAAAAGATCAACCATGAAAAGAGAATTACAAAATAATAAAATATAAATAAATAAATAAATAAATAAAACTAAAAAGAAAAGGGGTGGGGCCACAGAAGTTTTCGTAATGGTCTTGTTGTGATAAAACAAACTGCTTCCCACTGTTAACTTGCTTACGGTCTTAGCTGCTAGTGGCCACACTGGCCCTCAAGCATCTCCACACAACGTCTAGGACCTGGTTGCTAATGAAAAGGGGAGGGAGGAGGGATGGTTGTAACTTAGGGAGGGAGTAGTTTGGAGAAGTTATCAAACCAAGTTTGGAAGGCGGTAAAATGAGATACAGATGCTCTAACCACACTGGACATTAAAATTATAACCACTAGCAGAATAGTAGAGCCTGGAAAGAGGCATGAGGGGCCTTCTGAGGTTCTGAGAGTATCTAGGTGCTGGTTACACAGGCCGCAAACTTTGTGAAAATTCAGTGAGCTGTATACTTACAATTTATGCTCTTTTCTGTATGTGTGCTCTATTTCAATAAATTCATAAAAAATATTACTTCATAAAAAGTTCCATTAAAAAAAATAATACTCAGAATCCTAATAGATTTTCTCTTTGAGATACTAGAAGACTTCCTTCTAAGAAACCTTTTTTTTTTCAATGTTTTATTTATTTTTGAGAGAGACAGAGACAGCATGAGCAGGGGAGGGTCAGAGAGAGAGGGAGACACAGAATCCAAAGACAGGCTCTAGGCTCTGAGCTAGCTGTCAGCACAGAGTGCGACGTGGGGCTCGAACCCATGAACCGTGAGATCATGACCTGAGCCGAAGTCGGACGCTCAACTGACTGAGCCACCCAAGCACCCTAAGAAGATTTTTTTTCTAAATCATTCAATGTCTAACTTACAAATTATACATTTTTCTTTTCTACTTATTAACTGAAGTACAACATAAAGTGCATTAATCTAAAGGACACAACTAAGTGACTTTACATATGTAAAATAAGGACCATTTCCAGCACCCCAGAAGAGGCTCCTGCATCCCTTTCCAATCTAAACCTTCCCTCGCAAGAGCTAAACATTTGAGTTCTATTGTTATCAAATAGTTTTGCCTCTTCTTGAACCTGATGTAAATGGAGTCATACATGTACTTCTGAACTGTGTCTGAACTGTGTTACTGTTGTTCAATGTAACATTTGTGGGAGTCACCCACACTGCTATTTATATTATTAGTTCATTGGTTTGTTCTTTTACAGTGCTACATGGTATTTAGAAATACACCACAATTTATTTATTCATTCTCTTGTTGAGGGACATTTGGACTACTTCAGTTTTTTGACTATTATGAGTACAACTGTTATGAACATTCTTTTTTTTTTTATTTTTTTATTTATTTCTAGGAGAGAGAGAGAGAGACAGCGTGAGCAGGGGAGGGTCAGAGAGAGAGGGAGTCACAGACTGAAACAGGCTCCAGGCTCTGAGCTGGCAGTCAGCACAGAGCCCGACGCAGGGCCCGAACCCACGAACCGCAAGATCATGACCTAAGCGAAAGTCGGACGCTTAACCGACTAAGCCACCCAGGCGCCCCATGAACATTCTTAAATACTGCTCTATAGTGGACATACACACTAATTTCACTTCCTTATAGATTCAGAAGTGGAACTGCTTGGCCAGAGAAGAGGTGTCATTTATGTAAGTCTTCTAAACAATGAAGATTTATTTAACTATAATCAATCCTGTATCACCTATTATTTACACAACTAATGAATAAAAGCTTAAGCTACCTACCAATTAACATTTGGCATAGTTCTTGGTAGTGAATTTACCTTTTCCTTGAGTGGTGGGGAGCAGGGACTGGAAGCAGGGCTATCAGGTGGCGATGAGTCTACCTCCACTGGCTCTTCTTCTTTGATTTTGATGTCTGGTGTGGAAGGCAAGGACATGTCAAGGGGCCCACCAGCAGCCTGTTAAAAGAGAGAAATGAGCATAGTTCAACTCAATGATTCCCTTCAGGCTGAATCCAAATCTTTCTAGTTAAAAGATGAAGAAATATACTTTATTATTTTTAAGTAAGGTCCACACCCAACATGGGGCTTGAACTCATGACTCTGAGATCAAGAGCTGCATGTCCCACAGACTGAGCTGGCCAGGTGCCCTAAGGAAATATACTTCTAAGTTTAGCTTTTGGTCAAAGAACTGAATTGCAAGTCAAAGAAATATAGAACCTAGATTTTATGTACAACTCTGGGCACATCATTTTAACTTCTCAGAACCTGTTTTTCTAACTGTAAAATAGAAATAATACCTGCTTCATAATGGGTGAATACTTATAAAGATTCTGAAAGGTATAAAAAATACTTATAATGCTTATAAAGACCCTGCAGTGGGGGGTGGGGGGTGGGGGGGAGGAGATGACTCTTAAATCCACGCAAATACCATAATTGTATTATTTTTCAGAAAAGTAAAATGATTCCTGAATCCAGTGCTTGCCTATTTCCAACCAGCTCTGTTGGCTCCTGAAGAACTGTGAGCACTTTTTCTGCCAACCACAAGAACTAGATTATCCAAGTATCAAAAGCAAACAAAGACAGGGGCACCTGGGTGGTTTAGTTGGTTAAGCATCTCACTTCAGCTCAGGTCATGGTCCGTGAGTTTGAGCCCCACGTCAGGCTCTATGCTGATACCTCAGAGCCTGGAGCCTGCTTCAGATTCTAGGTCTCCCTCTCTCTGCCCCTCTCCCACTCATGCTCTGTCTCTCTCTTAAAAATGAATATATGTTAAAAAAAAAAAAAAAGAAAGACAAGTTAGCTATTAAAGTACTGCAAACATGAGGGGCGCCTGGGTGGCTCAGTCAGTAAAGCGTCCAACTTTGGCTCAGGTCATGATCTTGCTGCTTGTGGGTTCGAGCCCCATGTCAGGCTCTGTGCTGACAGCTCCAGAGCCTGGAGCCTGTATCAGATTCTGTGTCTCCCTCTCTCTCTGCCCCTCCCCTGATTTCTCTCTCTCTCTCAAAAGTAGATACATAAACATTAATTTTTTTTTTTAAGTACTGCAAACATGATAGGGAAGATCTTGTCTAGGGAACTTCCCATGCTTGATGGTGATGTGATCTCATCCCAAAATCTGGTGGTAGAGGCTAGAAGTTAGGAAGCTAGGGTTGGGAGTATTAAAGAAAGGAAAGACTGGTCATCTGATCAGTGAAAGAAATTAGAACTTGGTTCTAGAAGCAGGACTAGAGAAAACCAGAAAGGAAAGAGAGTACTTTTCTGGCCACGGTGAATCACTTCACAAAACTGTGAAGCTGTAAATGGCTTTGCAGGACCCATAAACCATCTGAGATGACGGCTCAACACTGCACCACGACAGGAGGGCTGGCACTGCAGTTCAGTCTCATGACAAAGTAGATCCTTTGTTCTATTCTTTCCGGACCTTAGGCTTCCCAGAGAAAGAGGAGCTTGTTTCTAACTCTTCCTTTTCTACCTGAATCCCTAGAAATCTTGGTAGTTGAGCACACTAAAGATAATCTGGGTGTTACTCCATTAGAGAAGGTGGTGATGGTTCTCTCTCTCCAATCCGATGGGGGTGAGCAATAGCAAAGATGCTTTCATTTCTGCCCTCATTTTTGCCTACAATGCAAAGATGTCAGGCCCAATTCAACGAATTCTAGGATCCCTGAAAAGTCAGAGGGTAGAGGGAAGGAGAGGCCTCTAAGTAAATACAACCACAGGTTTAAAATCCCTTAGAGGCATCTCCTAGAAAAGTTGTGGTTCAGTAAAGTTTTAGACTCATCAACAACATTCCCAGACACGGTATTCTACGGAGTCTGTTCTTCTCATCAAGCGGAGGTAAAGACCACTCCTGTATAGGCAAAAAGAAATACAGAGATGCCCAACGAGTGAAGGCCTGACCAACTATGAATGGTCTCCCAGAAGTGCCAACTGAGTTAAAATACCAGTGGAAAAGCCTTCAAGCTTGTAAAGGGAGGTTAGTTTTCTTGGCTTTGCATATAATGAGTTTGCTCTTAAATCCCTCATATCCTAGAAAAAACAATTTGATTTCCTTGTCATTGGGGAAGGAGAAATGATGGGGGAGAGGGCAGATAAAGTAGGGAAGCTATAAAATAAAAGTATACCACATAGATTGAAGCAACTGAGAGATGACAGACTGGGGTCTGTGAGGAAAAATAATGACGAGCAGACTCTTGACTAGTCCAGCCATTTGAAAGCAGAATTACAAACACATGCCATTGGATTTCCCTCTTTCCTTCAGTTTGAGAGAGAGAGCAGGAAAAGCTTCTTATAGGAAGCTATGGAACTCGGAAAAACCTCCAGTGTTAATTCTTACAAGTACAATTTAAGCTGGGTGAAAAAAATCGTGCACAGCTCCTTGATTTACCTGCTTTTCTTCTTAGAAGGAAAGCGCTCAGAATACAAAGGGATTCCAACACTTTAATCCTCTCTACAGTATCTACACTAAGTGGCCTACATAAAGGTGGACATACTTTGTGATAGCTTCCATCTGCTGGTCCTAGTCCTATCTCTGGGCCACACAGAAGTTGAACCCCTCGTTTACATGAAAGCTCTTCACATATTTGAAGACTACAATTTGGTTCACGTTGATCTCCTCTTTTCTAAGCAAAACTTCCTTGGTTTCTTTGCAGGCTCCTAAAGTGACATAATATCCTTCTTTATGTTTAATGTCTTGAATGTTACTAGTAAGCTACCTGAAGGTAAAAGCTAAATACACTGAAACAAAAAAGTGTCAATGTTTGTTCATTGGCTGACTGAAAACAGTTCAGGTAAGAAGAGCAAGAGCTTTGACCCCCAAAAATGTTCTCTCATAGGATCTGAGTAATTTAAAACCTTTTAACATCCTCAACATAGTCAGAAGAGAAATAATTTTTTCAAAATAGATTACTGGATGGATGCTGCACTGAATGGGCAAGAAGATACTTTCTGGTAAAGACAGCGTTGTGCGGACCATTCATCTGGACCCCCTAAAGTCGTGGAAGGCTGGCTAGGATCAGTGGGTACTATCTGGGTCTAAAGAATGAAGCCCATAATTTTGTGCTTTAACCGGTTAAGCAAATTATCCCAGGACACAATGAAAACAGCCTCCATCTGAACACTGCCCGTTTTTCAGCAAAAGTCCCGCCTCTTGCCTTTTTTTCATCCTCATCTGCAGCTTTCTTGAATTCATGTTCAAAGGAGCTAGCTAATTCATTGAAGAGCCCCACCTCCTCACAATTCTTCAGGAATCTAGTCGGTGTAGGAGTTTGATCTGTAGATGTGAGAAAAAAAAAAAAGGAGACTTTATTTTAGTTTTGACCTGAAATGAAAACTTGAGAGTATACAGAGAACACATTTTTATTCTTGTGTTTGGAGAGAGTCTCTGTGTTGCTGTTATAGAGCTTGAGCAGGGGAAGGCCAGTGTTAGGCCACCAGAGGGTGTCTGTGCTGTGCCGCCTCAAGGCCGGCAGAGGGAAGACAGAACGAGGTTTTGTTGTGTGACTATCCACGTAACCCCCTTTCTCCCAGAGGCTGGTTTCACCTCCCTCACCCCCCAACAAAACAAAACACCCACCCAGCGGAGTTTGTGGTACCTCCAGACTTGAACACCAAGGACAGTTAAGCGACATCTTCTCTTTAAACTTACTCCCTGCTATGTCTGAAGTGAGAAAGTATAAGCAAGCAGATGGACGTTAAAATCTGATGAGGAGAAGAAACTGAGGGTCAGATGGCAGAGTTGGCTTGCTAAAGCTACCAAGTAAGAAATGGTGCCTTGTCTTTTCAGTGCTCACTGAGGTAAGGTCTGCTACCTTTTGAAGGTATTCCGCGCAAATCTAGGGGCTGGGGAACAAGACAGCAAGATCAGGAGCTAGAAAAGGAAACTGCAAACAATAGAGCTCATTTCACAGAGACCTGGGCCCACAGCAAATTCCGGAAACCAGGATATTTGGATTTAGATTTGCCAGCCAAAATATCCTCTCAGGGGCTGCACAAATCTTTCAACAGTGCCTCTGCCCTTGGGAAGAGGAAGGCAAGATCCGTAACCCATGGGAACTTTTCAAGCAACCTGAATTTTAGATTTGTGCTTCTCTCTCCCCATTCTGCTTTTCTGGTTTTTCTCCTGTAGGTCAAATGAATCCCTGATCTCAAGTTCTATTATGATGGTTTCCTTTGACGTGCCAGTGACCTCAGGGATTCATTTTATACCCCAAACCACTAAACTGAATGACAGATATAGAACAATGTTTAAATGACGTTTTAAGGAGTGAGGCCAGGGATTAAAATCACTCCTTCTAGCATGATCGATTGGAAACAGTCCACTGGGATTTTCCATGGAAAGAGCGTAATTTTTTTTCTTCAATTTAAACAAAACCTCTTCTGAATCAGAGTGTTTGGAAAAGTTACCACTACCTCCCAAAATAGTTTTAAAAGGTTCTCTGGCAGCTTTGGTTGGCCAATGATGAAGCCACTTTCCCTCCATCCCCGGGTGAGTGGAGGTAATATCATCCTTTATGCTCAAGAGTACTTCAGTAAGGGCACCCAAAAAATCACAACTCAAGTGAAACAGGATGGGGCAGCTAAGGGCACAGTGATGGGAGAAGAGGGCCTTTTGGTTCTCTGACCTGAAACTCATACAAACTTCTCCCATTCCTGAGCAAACAAGCAAATAGCCTGAAAATATATAAGAAAACCCTTTGCCTTCTCTGACGATTCTGAAGAAATCAACAAGTGTTTATTGAGTACTTTCTATGTGTCTTGATGGTACGTGCATATGCTTCTGGGTAAATCTGGAGGAGGAGAGGAAAGGAGTATAGGAGTTCTGCCCAAATCTAAGACATGGCTCTTGCCCTAGAGAACAAAGAGAATGTTTTCTAGTTGAGGAAATAAATATACATAGATAGCATCATAGTACATAAAAAAATAGGTGCCATGTGCAGTGGAGAATAAAATTATTGTAGTAATTAAATAATGACAAATAAATAACAGAATAGTTAGGAGGTTTCAAGAAGTAGGACTTGAGATGGGCCTTAAAGAATGGTTTTCACCAAAAGAAAGAAGATTTGGGGGGGTAAGAGGAGTAAAGCAGGTGAAGGCATAGAGACAGGAAGGGTATGGGCACCATGTATATATAGATGAGGAGAAAAAGGTACGTCCAGGGTAAAGATAATCAAGTCAGGGGGAGCCTGGGTGGCTCAGCTGGTAGAGCATGTGACTTTTAATCTCAGGGTTGTGAGTTCAAGCCCTACATTGGGTGTGGAGCCTACTTAAAATAAAATGATAATTTAAAAAAGATAATCAATTCAGGTATATAAATTATATACAAGGTTGAGTAGGTAGGGATACCTACTTGGCTCAATTGGTGAAGCATGCAACTCTTGATCTCGGGGTTATGAGTTTGAGCCCCACATGGGTGCAGAGATTACTTAAAATCTTTTAAGGGGCACCGGGGTGGTTCAGTCAGTTGATTGTCCGACTCTTGATTTCAGCTCAGGTCATGATCTCACGGTTCGTGGGATCAAGCCCCTCCTTAGGCTCTGCGCTGACAATGTGGGGCCTGCTTAGGATTCTCTCCCACACACCCCCCTGCCCCCGCCTCTCTCCTTCCCCTACTCACTCTCTCTCAAAATAAATAAATAAACATAAACAAAAAAGAAATCTACAAGTGACAGAGGGCCATTAGCATTAGTTTAAAAAAATCAAACCAAATCAAATCTTTTATAAACAAACAAAAAACAAAGTTGAGTAGGTAGTTACCATCAGGCTAGGTTACAGAAAGCCTGAAAATCCAAATATAAATAGCCTCAAAGTAAAATAGGATGGGTGCCTGGGTGGCTCAGTGAGTTAAGCATTTGACTTCAGCTCAGGTCATGATCCGGGGTTTGTGGATTTGAGCCCCGCTCCCTTGGGCTCTGTGTTGACAGCTCAGAACCTGGAGCCTGCTTTGGATTCTGTGTCTCCCTCTCTCTCTGTTCCTCCCCTACTCGCACTTTGTCTCACTATCTCTCTCTCTCAAAAATAAATTAAAAATTAAAAATTTAAAAAAAAGACAAAGAAAACAAAAGAAAATAGGAAGATTTTTTTTTAAGTTTATTTTGAGAAACTGTGTGCCTGCATGCATGTGTGCGTGAGTGAGTGTGGGAGGGGCAGACAGAAAGGGAGAGAGAGAGCAGGCCCCACACTGTCAACACAGAGCCTAAGGAGGGGCTCGATCGCACAAACTGTGAGATCATGACCTGAGTTGAAATTAAGAGTTGGATAATCAACCAACTAAGCCACCCAGGCATCCCTTCCCCCAGGCTTTCTTAAGGATCATCAATGACAATGTCCCCACTCATGCCCTTTTCCAGGAATTACAATCTACAAGCTCCTAGCAAAGTGGCTGGTGGACACAGCTATTCAGTAAATATCTGCTGAATTAACAAGGAATAGGAGATCTGTAATGGCAAGTTCCTTTCTTCACACATAGAAGTATGGAGAAAGAGGTTCTCTCTTTATACTTCACTGTATTCTGGGTTGCATTTTGGCCAGTAATACTTAGAGAAACTGTATCTTATCTGGATTATTAATGTACGTAATAACCACCAACGAAATACCGTGTTGGTTAAATACTGCGACAAATTTGCCTACCCCAGGCTAAATCAGGCCCCTCGAACTATCAAAAGAAAAGGCCCACTTTGGTTTGTATTTCTGTCTAGTTGAAAATGACACAAGAGAACTGCTCCCCGATTTGAGAATAGTTGCTAAGGATACTCCCTTGAGAATGGCATACATAAGAAAGCCAGTATCTAAAACAATCAGTGAGAGGTTCCAGGTCACCCCAACTGGCTTAGAAGAGTCCCACTGACTACATGTCTTGTCTGAGTGTTGGAAACCTCAACACTGTCTGGGTTCACGAGGCAAGTTGAATTTACAAACTGACAATCAGCCTGCTTGGGAGAAACTGACACCCAGTGGAAGGGAAACAGCCAGGCTGGGTCAGCTTTCTTGCTTTCTTTTGTTCACCCGTTTGCCGTGGGTAGGGAGAAATGTCAAAGTCATCTTTTGTCTGTAAATCTTCCAAAGTCTTAATAAAAAGAAGGCAAGGAGGAGATAGACTGAAAAAAGACAAGACAAAACCTCAACACTACCCTCAAAAACCGCAGAACCCAATCTTGTATTAAAAACAGAACGGAGGGCACAATAGAAACTTGGGAGCTTTTAGTGTTCCTTTTTCCTGATTAAATGCAGATCACATCAGAGCTCTTAATGGGAAAAGGGGAGTATAGCTCCCCGTACATCTGGTCCCTGGTATTAATCTTAACTGTCTGGTGATACCAAGGCACGTGGCTTCTGGGGCAGCAAATACCTGCAATGATGACTGAGTCAGTTCGGGCTGGGCCAAATTTCAATGTCATCTCATGCTTGTGTTTATGAACCGCCAGGTGGTCCTCGTTTGTAAATCTCTGAAACGAAACAGAAACAGAGATGTGAAAAAAAAAATAAGCGCTTTGGTGCCCTTTTACAATGTCCTACTAAACACCCGACACTGAGGGTAGTCCTGAGACAGGGGGACTGGAGAGGGAACAGGAAGGAAGGAGAAGTACTTGGAGGTGATGGACAATGCGAGGAGCTGGACGTAAGAAGAAAATGGGGAAGGAGAAAAAGAGGCACTAGGAAGCTGGGAGGAGAAGAGAAGAGGAAGACTACGGCAGCAACTGCTCTGTAATATCAGGTCCAAACGAGAGAAGTAGACAGACTGCTGGTGAAGTGGGGTCTAGGCAGGAGGCTCCAAATAAAGGAACATTTAGGCAAGGCTCTTAGCGAACAAGGGGAAAATAATTTTTAATAATAATAATAAAGAGAGAAGAAGGGAAAGGCCGGACACTCGTTGGTCATCACAAAAATAGGAAATTCAGAGTGAAGCTCTCCATGGTGGGGCTGAATTGGACTATTTACAAGGGGGCTAACAGGGAGATAAATTATGCAGGATTAGGAGAACCATTTAACTTCCTGGCCCCCACAGTGCTGCAGTAGGCGCCTGCCCAGCTATTTGGCTCAGCGTTTTAATGAGCCAGGATGGGGCTGTAGAGGACAGAGGCCCAATGGCCAGCAGTAATGGCACACACCAGCCCCATCGGCCAAATGCTGTCTCCCCTCGTCGGGCAGCCCGCCTGGGCTCCGTCAGCCATAAAGGGGCCAGTGCAATGCTGCTGGCTATATAATGACAGAATAAAGATGCAGGCAAAAAATTTTTGTGAGGGGTGGGAGAAGCCTGTAGGCAGGATGCGGGAAGGGGAGAGGAGATGGTATAGAGATTTTCTTTATTTAGGGGTTTGGGTGAAAGGACAATGAAAAGGTGAGGCTAGGTATGCCTCAGTTTATGCCATGTGAGACAATAATTTATGCTTCCACCCCTTCTTTAGAGCGGGGGAGGTAAAGAGAACAGATGAACAGCAGTAATTCAAAAGAATGATACCCTCAAAATTCCCTCTGAGGCTGGCTGGGCTGGTTGCTTCATTAAAACATGCCTGCAACACAGTAACAGCTTGGATGCTGTGGTCTCCCACAGCTCCCTCACCAGCCAGGCTCTGAAACATGGTTCTATTTGTCTTTTTGTTTCTAAAAATAATGACTGGTTAGTCCCCTCTTTTTACTTTCCTTGTTAGATATATACACACTTCCTACCAAACACTTTAGCTCTTTTTCCACGGCGCTTCTTGGCACTTGACCACGGACCAGACAGGAGTCAGCCTCATCCACCCCTGCTCCTATCCAGTTGAGAAAGTGACACTGAACCTCAACTTAAGTTCCGTTATTTTAACTGAAAGTATCTTCCCCCAAATTTGCTCTGAGCCCTATCACAACTAAAGCTATCTTACAGCATAAAATCCTTCCAGCTAGGCTTACAGGCCTGGAGGTAAAAGTGACTTTTCACCTAAAAGTATAAAGAACCAAAATGAAACCGTCAAAAGCCTGCCCGAGTGGTTTCAGATAGATCAGGGTAAAACTGAATAAAAGCATGGGAGAATTTAGCTAACAACTTTAGTTTTCTCTGTTGTTGGTTAACCCTAGGCATCAATTGTTTCCTTCACAGATTTTTCCCTAAGGAAAACAGGGTGAGGTTGGGGGTGAAGAAAGGAGAGAATAGTCTATTAACTAGGGGTATGATATCTGTAAGGTTAAATAAGTCACTGTTGAGGTTCTGGGTTTACCAGGTATTCAGTAAAAGGAAGTGAGCAGAACCCGGTCTACAATGAACAAAAACCATCATTTTATTTATTTACTTAAAATGTTTAGTTATTTATTTTGAGAGGGCCAGAGAGAGAGGGGGGAGGACAGAGCATGACTAGGGGAGGGGTAGACAGAGAGGGAGAGAGAGCCCCAGCGCAGGGCCCCAGGCGGGTCTCGAACCCATGAACCGTAAGATAATGATCTGAGCCAAAGCCAAGTGTCAGACACTTAATGACTGAGCCACCCAGGTGCCCCAAAACCCAGCATTTTAGAGAAGAGTGGTGGATTAGGCAGAGGTATAGAATTTCAAAAGATAGTGGTAACGTTCTAACAATCTTTCAAAAAAGATGTTTATAATAAGTACTTCACAGAAATTTCATATACATAGCTTGAAATTTTTGCACAATGTTCTAGAATCTAGAAGAATGATTTTCAAGCAGAATTCCTTTTTCTACTCTCAGAAGGCAAGTTTGCTCACATCTGAGCTGAGAGAAAGATTTTAAAACTCCATCAGGTTTTGTGCTGGTCAGGATCACTTAATATTTTAAAAGGCAACTCCCCTTCTGTCAGAATTGTGCTCCACAGTCTTGACTTGCCTTATTTGTCCTCTAGCTCTTGTTCCTCTGTGCTGCATACCCCCTACCCTTGCTCCCTTCCACACTGCCCTGTTCCCCCTTGAGCTATTGCGCTATTTCTTTTTTCCAAATTAAAAGCTGGGGTCTGAAAAAGAACTGAAGATGGCTGAAAGAATTTCCCACCTATCAGCAGCAGCTCAGAGAGTTTGATAACTGTGAACACAAATAGGAAAAAAAGAATATCTTTATTCTCACGAAACTCTGAAATTTAGCATTCCTAACTCATAATAGAAAATTGCACATATTTTCTTATCACATATATCAAAATATCCTTTATACTCATCACTACTTTGAAACTATGGTAGTCACGAGACCCACCACTAGAACATGTTACCTAATGCATTAATTAAAAAGCACCCATATTACATTATCAAATATTTTAAGACTATTTCTGAGAATTGTCTTCTCAGAAAGACAGTTATTTCAAAATAACTGGTTTCCTTCATAATCCCATGTATTTTACTTTACTAATTTAAAAACAATATTCATCTTTTTTTTTCCTGAGAAAGAGACAGCATGAGCAGGGGAGGGTCAGGGAGAGAGGGAGACACAGAATCTGAAACAGGCTCCAGGCTCTGAGCTAGCTGTCAGCACAGAGCCTGACGCGAGGCTCGAACCCACGAACCATGAGATCATGACCTGAGCCAAAGTCAGATGCTTAACCGACTAAGCCACCCAGGTGCTTCTAAAAACAATATTCTAAGAAGGGGTTCACAGGCTTCATTCACCAAACTGTCAATCCAGATCATGATACCCCCCAAATTAAGAATTCCTGACTAAATCAGCTAGGGCGCTTCAGAGGAGGCAAATGGGGTGAATTTTAGGAAGCAGGGCACTCGCCTGGACTCTCCCTATAATTACTAATACAATTTTTTTAAGTAGGCTTCACACCCCAGCATGGAGCCCAACACGGGGCTTGAACTCACAACCCTGAGATCAAGACCTGAGTGGAGATCAAGAGTCAGAAGCTTAACAGAGCCATGCAGGAGCCCCTCTAATACAATTTTTATATGGCTACAGTAGGCAGGGGAGAACAAAATTATGCTAAAGCTTTTTATCAAAGTGAATGTCAACTTGGCTACTATGTTCATTGTTCCTTTTATTCTCCTTCATTTATTAAAAGTTAACCCGTAAGGGTGTGCCTGGCCGGCCTAGTCGTTAGTTGGTAGAGAGTGCAACTCTTGATTTCAGGGTTATAGGTCTGAGCCCTACACTGAGTGTAGAGATTGCATAAAAAGAAAGTCTTCAGGGGCGCCTGGGTGGCTTAGTCGGTTAGGCGTCTGACCTTCGCTTAGGTCATGATCTCGCGGTTCGTGGGTTCGAGCCCCGCATCGGGCTCTGTGCTGACTGCCAGCTCGGAGCCTGGAGCCTGTTTCAGAGTCTGTGACTTCCTCTCTCTGGACCCTCCCCTGCTCATGCTGTCTCTCTCTCTCTTAGAAATAAATAAAAAAACATTAAAAAAAAAAAAAAATTTAAAAAAAAAAAAATTTTTTTAAGTCTTCAAAAAATTAAAGAAAAAAATTTTAAGCTATTTGTTTAACCCTTAACAATTCTCTAGATCAGTCTCAAAAATGCATGCTTAGGAAACCCATCCCTCTAAAAGCAATTTCTCAATTAAAATATCTAAAATCATTAAGTGATAAAAATTTTGACCTTATTAGACAGATTATTCTATTGAATTAAAATGAGCAGAGGAGCTCCAAAAAGGATTTCCTTTTTGAATTACTGCCCATTTAAAAATCTAACTCTCCCATTTGTTAATATCCTTAACGGGTCTTCCTTTGTTCTTTGGTCTTACCTACCACGAAGGTTTTGGCAAAGAGCCACTCAGGGAAAAATCACTCTGGTTGTAGGGTAAATAATGATAATGTTCAAGGAATATGTAGATATCAACCATCTTCAAGACAACAGAGGGCTGATTATCATTCAAAATGGAGACTGAAGAATGTAAGTCATACTGGATCAAGAAAGCAGTTTTTATATACCTTGGGAGAGGATTTGTATAGTTAACTATGGTGTAGCATCTAATTTGCTCAAGTAAATGAATCAGGGCAGTTTCTTGGCATAAATGGGTGAAGAGAAGTATTATGTGGTAATGTGCACCCTATCTAGATCTAGAGACCAAGATGATTTAGCTCTGCCCTACCCAATATGGTAGCCATTAGCCACGCATGGCTATTGAGCACTTTAAAATATATGGCTAGATGTAGTCAAAACACACACTGAATTTCAATGACTTAGTACAAAAAAAAATGTAAAATAACCTATTAATTTCATGTTGATTACATGTTGAAATGACATTTTGGATATACTGGGTTAAATAAAATATATTATTAAAATTAATTTTACTTATTTACTTTTACTTTTTACTGTGGCTATGAGAAAATTTTAAATCACATATGTGGTTACATTATATTTCTTTTGGATAGCTCTGAGCTAGATAATATCCTCAAAGATCCGAAGGGAATGTTAATCATGTGCCAGTCTTGAGTCTTTCCTCCTGAACCCATTTTCTCTAAATACAGTTTATATTATATGGCAGTGGTTCTCAAGCAGGGACAACTCTGATTCCCAGGGGACATTTTACCAACATGTGGAGACATTCCTGCTGATCACAACCAGGGGATGCTACTGGCCTCTACAGAGCCATGGGATGCTGATAAATATGCTGAAATGCACAGGCCAAGGCTCTAAAACAAAGAATTATCTGACTCAAAACATCAACTGTTATTATTTGTTAAGAAATTCTTCTACACAGTAATAGGGAAAGAGAGAAAGAAACAAGAAAGAAAAAAAAGAGACTGTTTTTAAGTTTCCCTTGCCAAACTGCCAACACATGTTTTTGGATCTAAAACTTGGAAGGGAAAAAACACAGGCAGAAAACTCCCAACCTCATTTTATAAAATGGCTGATGTACTACAGATCTGCAAATACTTAGGTTAGGGGAATTAGGAAGACAGAGACAGAAGGCACTATAATTGGGAGAAGAACAAATTAAATGGAATTCTCATGCATTGTCTTGTTAGTTACAAAGAGGTAACACAGAAGAAGCAAATCACTTTTTTTTTTTTTAGTTCTACTATTATTTTTTTAAATATTTTTGAAAAAATATAATTTTTTTACAATATTTTCAACTTAAACACTATTCACCAGAAGAAGCAAATCAAAACAATTTTGGCTACTTTTGATTTTTACTCACCAATGGAGATTTTTCTTAGTTTAAGAAATGTTAAGAAACATAAAATGGAATGTAAGGAGTATGAGGAAATTGATCTGAAAACTGGTTATCAGTTGTGGAATAGGCATGGAAGATACAGGTTCTTGTTACCAATTTTCTACAGAAGATCTTTGGTAAAACTGCTTTCTGTTTCTAGAAGTTTCAGCTTCGCCTATCCTGTCATAGTAGAATCTGGAATCCTATCTACTAGCAAACTGACCAAATGAACAGTGCTAAGTAAAGAGTACGCAATGGCGTGAAGAACAAACAAGGATGGTGGGAACTGTAAAGCAGAAATACATCTCAGTGGCGGCACCTGGGAGGCTCAGTTGGTTAAGTGTCCGACTTTGGCCTAGGTCACAATCTTGCCATTCCTGAGTTCAAGCCCCATATCGGCCTCTGTGCTGACAGCTGGGAACCTGGAGCCTGTTTCAGATTTTGTGTCTCCCTCTCTCTGCCCTCCCCCGCTCACGCTCTGTCTCTCTCTCTCAAAAATAAACAAACATTTAAAAAATTAAAAAAAAAAAAGAAAAATTCATCTCAATGAATGAAGTCTTAAGGTTTGAATTTTTTAGGGGCGGCTCGAGGGCTCAGTCAGTTAAGCATCAGTTCAGGTCATGATCTTGTTTATGAGTTCAAGCTGCCTGTTGGGCCCTGTGCTGACAGCTCAGAGCCTGGAGCCTCCTTTGGATTCTGTGTCTCCCTCTCTCTCTCTGCTCCTCCCCCACTTGCACTCTGTCCCTCTCTCTCTCAAAAGTAAACAAACATTTTTAAAAAAGGATTTAAAAAAATTTTAATTGATGTAGGTCATGTACAAAACCCACAAATATTAAGTGTTCATACAGCTCAATGAATTTTTATGAGTAAATGCCCACTGTGATTACAACCTAGATGAAGACATGAATCATTTCAGGCACCCCAGAAGGCTTCTTCATATCCCTCTTTTCTTTTTTTTTTAAATTTTTTAATGTTTTATTTATTTTTGAGAGAGAGAGAGAGCGTGAGCAGGGGAGGGTCAGAGAGAGAGGGAGACACAGAATCTGAAGGGGACTGCAGGCTCTGAGCTGGCTGTCAGCACAGAGCCCAACACAGGGCTCAAACCCACGAACAGTGAGATCATGACCTGAGCTGAAGTCGGACTCTTAACCAACTGAGCCACCCAGGCGCTCCTATATCCCTCTTTTCTTAAGCTTTTAAATGAAATGATTACATAAAACCGTATAGTACCTGGCATACAGCCTGTACTCCAGCTAGCTCTCTACATTTTTAGCCTCCAGGTAGACAGGTATTGTAGTAAAAATTAGTTTTCCTTTGCAGAATAACTCTAAACAAGTCAATGGTTAGAGAGAGTTCTTTTCTTAATCCCATCAAAACTAGTCTCCCAGAAAGTTTCTGAAATAACATCACTAAATAGAACTGAAGAGAAGGCGCAGGGCAAAGGACAGCTCAAGCCAAACTAGAGCTAAATCTTTGCCTGTTGATTCTGAGCCAGGCACAAGCATATGGGCATTAGAAATGTAATAGTTTCAAGCTAAATCCTTGGTAAAGTATTGTGACCAATGAAATTTCTGTGCAATACGCACTCAAACCCTAGCCAAATTCATTCCTGAAATGTTGTTTTTGGCCACCACAGCTCCAGTTTCCATGTGGATTTGTCTCACATTTAAAAATGCTCTTACGGCCTGACCTATGATTAATACAAGTCCCTTTCCTTGTTTTAGAAGAGTAGATGGGGAAGGAGACAAATCAGAACTCTTTAGTTATTAGGAAATGAGCCCTGAATGCCTAAACTATCAAGGAATAATACAAGGAGCTGAGTTTATATTTATGATAGTCTGGAAATTCATTTATGCTGAAACTATATCTATCCCCTTCTCCAAAGTTTCTCGGTTTGGCAGCGCTGCATGGACAGAATAGCTTTCTTTTATTACAGTATTTACACATGGACATAGTTTGATGAAAGAAAATAGCATGAAAAAGCCACAGAAAGCCTAAAAACTATGGGGAGCAAGCTCTAAAATACAGTGATATCACTGCTACACAGGGCGGAAATAACCAACCTTTTTATAAGCATTATTTAATCTCTTCAATTGACCACATATTCTGAAAGGAGAAACTAGGAGATCTGCAACAGTCTTAATAATGCTTTTCACCCTCACTGCAGCGCTTCTATTCCCAATGCAAGAGATGGTTTGTGTTTGGGAAAGTAGGGAATGGGAGAAGAAGGGAAAGGACTAAATATACACACCTCAAAGCCAACATAACTTTCATTTGTACCTTAGTCAATCTTAGGCTCCTGTTCTCTCCTTCAAGATGCTATTTACTAAATGAGTCACACATCCTGCTTTGAATGCTTCATGGCTCTTGAATGAATCATTTCAAAGTACAGAATTGTTCAACAAATAAATACAACCACAGCAGTGGCAGCTCATAGGCAGTATGTGTGAGCAAGGTAATTTATAGAGGAAAAAAAAGAACAGGAAACTTCTTCCCAAAATACTCCAAGAGAAAATGTTAGGGGAATGCAGAAGGACAAACTAAAGGAGAGAAGAGAAAATCCCACCAAATTGTACCCAGCATTCCTTTGCCCATAGACTGAGGAATTTTCTGTTTGGGGAAGGCTATTTGAATATCTTAAAGAGAAGATTCTGTCAACTGACTAAATTTGTCCACCGTAAAAAGAAAGAGTTTTATGAAGAGAGACATTATTTGATAGTTAGCTTAGCAATGAAGCCATCTAGTACTCAAGAGCAAGGACCCTATTCATTAGTTGGTATGTGGAAGTATCCCAAGTACCTAGAACAGTACCTGCACACAGTAGGTACTTAATATTTGCTGAATAAGTGCCAATTAGCATATATCACTAAACTGCTATTTAGAGCTGGTATTTAAAAAAATTTTTTTTTAATGTTTATTTTTGAGAGAGAGAGAGAAAGCGTGAGCAGGGAGGGACAGGGAGAGACTGAGATATAGAATCTGAAGCAGGCTCGAGGCTCTGAGCTGTAAGCACAGAGCCCGATCAATGCAGGGCTTGAACTCATGAACCAGAGATCATGAAATTGGATGCTTAACCGACTGAGCCATCCAGGAGCCCCAAAAGGAGTTGGTATTTTAAATACCCAACCTTTCCAATGGAACCAGACACTGGGCCCATTCAGGATCAAGAATATTCTTTTTTTTTTTTTCTTTAAATGTTTACTTTTATTTTTGAGAGAGAGGGAAGGAGAGAGAGAGAGAGAGAGAACAAATAAGCAGGGGAGGGGCAGAGAGAGGGAGACACAGAATCTGAAGCAGGCTCCAGGCTCTAAGCTGTCAGCAGAGAGCCTGAAACGTGGCTTGAACTTGTGAACTGAAGGATCATGACCTGAGCCAAAGTTGGATACCTAACCGTCTGAGCCACCCAGGTGTCCCAGGAGCAAGAATTTTTTTTTTTTTTTAACAAATAGTTTATTGTCAAATTAGTTTCCACATGACACTCAGTGCTCATCCCCATAAGTGTCCTCCTCTATGCCCATCCCTCTCTCCCCCCCACATCCATCAGTCCTCAGTTTTTGTCAGCATTCAAGAGTCTCTCATGGTTTGCCTCTCTCCCTTTCCCCCACCATTTCCGCCCTTCTCCTCCCCCTTGTTCCTCCGTCAAGTTCCTCCTAATCCTCCTATATGTGCAAACATATGATATTTGTCCTTCTCTGCCTGACTTATTTCGCTCAGCATAACACCCTCAAGATCCATCCATGTTGCTACACATGGCCAGATTTCATTCTTTCTCATTGCCATGTAGTATTCCATGGTATAGATAAACCACATCTTCTTGATCCATTCATCTGTTGATGGACACTTAGGCTCTTTCCATGTTTTAGCTACTGTGGAGAGTGCTGCTATGAACATTGGGGTACATGAGGAGCAAGAATTTTCTAACGGGAGGAGCTTAGGATATGAAACAAATACAATTTCAAAAATTAAGACAACAAGAAAAAGTCAAAATGGTAACAAAGGGGATTTAAATCACTGAAAAGAATTTCTTGATTCTGAGAAGGAGGTTGAAATCATTCTCAAAGGAGACTTAAAGGAACATAAAATGCATAAGTTTTCTGGTCCTACTGTATTTTTATGACTTTATTTTTTCCTATTCCACCGATGCTATCTAGGTTACTCTCTCTACTGATCTTAAAAGTCTACTTGTTTTCAGTTTTGTGTCCCCATACAGTTTGCCTGTTCTCAGCCATGTCTTCCTCTCTCCCCTCTGTTTATTCAAATCCTACAATTTTTTTCCAAGGCCCAGCTGAAAACGTTTTTGAAATTTTTTGAAAATCTCTCTAATGATTGTTTAGTAATCTATCTTTCCTAAATGTGTATCGTACTTCAACACTTTGTACCACATAATTTAGAATTTTGGTCTATACGGTCTCATAGTTTTATCCTTTAAAGTACACTGTAAACCACCAGAGAGTTAAAAATGTATCCTACACTTAATCTTTACCCTCCCATCTAAGGGCTTGGTCCAGTGGTGAGCATAAGTAGGTGCTCAGTAAATTCCTGTTTGAGTGGCTGGGTCAAGTTTTATATAGTGGTATGAGAGTAACTGTTCAAAAAGTTTACAACCTTTGGGTCCTAAGACTTTAACAGGGGACACTTTCAGAATGGCCTGACACTTTTCCATCTCCATTTCCAAAGTATATTTAACTACTCAAGTAAGTAAAAATTCATGTATCCTCTCCACTATTTTGTTGGACACCAGATTTTCTTTATTACAGAAAGGCATCTATGGCAATTTCAGCATGCTTGAATTATACTGGTGTTGTATGAAAGGACCCTGGTACCATGCCTTATGGGTCAATTCACTTTCTTTAAGTAACAGAGTCCACTGCTGAACTTTATTTTACTACCAATTAAAATGCTCTATGCAAAAAAAAATGTCAATTTAGAAACAGTATCCTTTTCTTTCTTTACTCCCCAAAACCCAAACCAAGAAAAGGAACACTACAATCTAGTCAACAAATCACTTGGCAGGGGGAAGAATATTAAAACCACATTCAACAGTGAATTGCTGGATCTTCATTGTTAAGATCTGGGATTAATATCAATGCTTATTCTACATTATTTGGAGTAATGATAATACAACTATTTCTCTAAATAGTGGAAGTTTTTTTTTTAATTCTTTTTTTAAAGTTTATTTATTTTGAGAGAGAGTATGTGTGCAAGCAAGTAGGGGAGGGACAGAGAGCGGGAGAGAGAGAATCCCAAACAAGCTCCACGCTGTCAGCATGGAGCCCAATGTGGGGCTCAAACCCATGAACCATGAGATCATAACCTGAGACGAAACAAGAGTCATACACTGACTGAGCCACCCAGGAGTCCCTAAGTGGTAGATTTTTTGAACACTCAGCTGGATCACTCACTTTAATTTTGGTTCTTTGTTCCTTCCTTTTGTTTATTACAATGTGAAATATCATGATCCCAAAGGTGATGTCTGTGTCAAGTAAGTTGTGTCTAGTAAGTTGATATACTGGCAAGTACCCAATATATCACAGCAAAATAAAAACTGAGCTCCCAAGGTCATACAGGCCATCTCCAACAGGGACTGAACAGTGTAGAACACAGGGTGGCAAATATAATTTATCAGCTTAAGCTGGAAAAGGTTAGATATTTTCTTTTTAAATTCTGCTTGTTGCTCAATGCTGTTGAGAAATATAATCTTTCTTCAGGTTTCAATAGATTTAGCCAAAGTTCTAGTCCTCTCAACTTCTTTTTCTATGGGATCATAGAAAACTAGTACCACAGTAAACTAGTAAGCATAAATCTTCTTTCTTCTTTTAATTTTTTATTGTGGTAAAATACACATAACATAAAAGTTACCATGGTAACCATTTGTAAGTGTATAGTCAGTGATATTAAACACATTCACACTGTTGTGGGACCATCACTATCATCCATCCCCATAACTCTTTTCATCTTGTAAAACCAAACTCTAAACTTACTTAACAATAACTTCCCACCGCCTCTTTCCCCCTCCTGTTAACCACCAGGATATTTACTGTCTTTACGATTCTGACTATACAGGTGGAGTATTTGTCTTTTGTGATTTCACTTAGCACATCTTTAAGGTTCATCCATGCTGTAGCATACTGCAGAATTTCCTTCCTTACTAAGGCTGAATAATATCCCATTTATGTATATACCACATTTTGTTTATCTACTCATCAGTCAATGATGGGCACTTGGGTTGTTTCCACATTTTAGCTATTGTGAATAATGCTGCTACAAATATGGGTGTACAAATATCTTTTCAAGACCCTGCTTTCAATTATTTTGAGGACATACCCAGAAGTAGAATTCCTGGATCATATGGTAATTCTATTTTTATTTTATTTTTAAAAAGTTTTTTTTAATGCTTATTTATTTTTGAGATAGAGAAAGACAGAGTGTGAGTGGGGGGCAGGGGCAGAGAGTGAGAGACAGTGAGGGAGACACAGAATCCGCACTTGATCCAAAGCAGGTTTCAGGCTCCAAGCTGTCAGCATAGCGCCCAACATGGGACTCAAACTCACAAACTGTGAGATCATGACCTGAGCCGAAGTCGGAAGCTTAACCCACTGAGCCACCCAGGCGCCTGGTAATTCTATTTATAATTTTCTGAGTAGTCACCATATTATTTTCTACACTGGCTATACCATTTTATATTATCATCAATAGTGCATAAGGATTCCAATTTTTCCACATCCTCGTCAACACTTTTAGGAAAAATGTCTATTCAACTCCTTTACCCATTACTCAATCAAGTTGTTTTGCTGTTGAGTTTTTCAAGTTCTCTATATATTCTGGATATTAATCTCTTATCAGACATGATTTGCAAATATTTTCTCCTATTGTGTGGGTAGCATTTTTATAATAAAAAATTTTTTTTAATGTTTTATTTATTTCTGAGAGACAACGTGAGCAGGGGAGGGTCAGCGAGAGGGAGACACAGAATCCGAAACAGGCTCCGGGCTCTGAGCTGGCTGTTAGCACAGAGCCCAACGTGGGGCTCGAACCCATGAACCATGAGATCATGACCTGAACTGAAGTCAGACGCCCAACTGACTGAGCCACCCAGGCGCCCCTGTGTGAGTTGTATTTTTATACTGTGGACAGTGTCTTTTTTTTTTTTTTTTGAAGATATGTCATTTTATTTATTTTTTATTTGTATGTAATTTATACATTTTTAAAATTTTTTATTGAAATTCCAGTTAGTTAACATACAATGTAATATTAGTTTTAGATGTACATAGTGATTCAGCACTTCCCTACAACACAGTGTGTTCCTCACAAGTGCCCTCCTTAAGCCCCATCACCTATTTAGCCCATTTCCCCAACCTACCTCCAACAGTCTTTTTCTTTTAATTTTTATTATTTTCTAAAATTCTTTTTTTTTTTACATTTTTTTAAATGTTTTTATTTATTTCTGAGAGAGAGAGAGAGGCAGTGGGAGCAGGGGAGGGTCAGAGAGAGAGGGAGATACACAATCCAAAACAGTCTCCAGGCTCTGAGCTAGCTGTCAACACAGAGCCCGATGTGGGGCTAGAACCCACGAACTGTGAGATCATGACCTGAGCAGAACTCGGACGCTCAACTGACTGAGCCACCCAGGTACCCCTCTAAAATTCTTTTTAAACATGCTCCATGCCCAACATGGGGCTCAAACTCACAACCCCATGATCAAGAGTCACATGCTCTACCAACTGAGCCAGCCAAGCACCCCTGACAGTATCTTTTATTTTTTTTATTATTGTTTTTTAAGTTTCTTTCTTTATTTTTGAGAGAGAGAAAGAAAGAATATGAGTGGGGAAGGGGCAGAGAAAGATGGAAGCCAAAGCAGGCTCTGCGCCATTCGCATGGAGCCCGACTTGGGGTTTGAACTCACAAACCATGAGCTCATGACCCAAGCCGAAATTAGGAGTAGGATGCTTAATTGACTGAGCCACCCAGGTGCCCCTCCACAGTGTCTTTTAATGCACAAAATTTTTAAGTTTTAATGAAGTTCAGTGTGTCTATTTTTTTCATTTCTTACCTGAGCCTTTGGTGTCATACTGAAGAAATCATTACCAATCCCAATGTCATGAAGTTTTGGTCCTATGTTTTTCTTCTAAGACTGTTAGCATTTTAGGTCTCACATTTAGGTTCTTGGCCCATTTTGAGTTGGTTTTTATATATGGTGTTAGGGAGGGGCCCAACTTTATTCTTTTGCATGTGGAGATCCAGTTTTCCCAGCACCATTTCTTGAAAAGACTGTTCTTTCCCCCACTGAATAGTCTTGACACCCTTGTCAAGAATCATTTGACCATATGTGAGGAATTATTTTTGGAATCTCTATTCTATTACATTGGCCTATATGTTTTTATAGCATTACCACAATGTTTTGATTGCTGTAGCTTTGTAGTAAGTTTTGAAATCAGGAGATGTAAGTCTTCCAATTTTGTTCTTTTTCCAAGACTGCTTTGGCTATTCAGGGTCCCTTGTGATTATATATGAATTTAGGATGGGTTTTCTATTAATAAAAAATGTCACTGGCGGGGCACCTGGGTGGCTTAGTCGGTTGAGCGTCCGACTTTCGCTTAGGTCATGATCTTGCGGTTCGTGGGTTCGAGCCCCGCGTGGGGCTTTGTGTTGACTGCCAGCTCAGAGCCTGGAGCCTTTCAGAGTCTGTATCTCCCTCTCTCTCTGACCCTCCCCTGCTCATGCTCTCTCTCCTGGAAATAAATACAAATATTTTTTTAAAAATGTCATTGGATTTTCATAGGTATTGCATTGAACCTTATTGTTTTGGGGAGTATTGACATTTTAACAATACTAAGGCTTCTAATCCATGGGATGTGCTTCCATTTATTTATGTCTTCTTTAAATTCTTTCAGCACTGTTTTGCAATTTTCATTGTATAAGTCTTTCATCTCCTTAGTTAATTCCTAAGTACTTTATTCTTTTTGATGTTACTGTAAATGATTTTTTTGTAATTTGGGTTACAGGCTAGAATCCTTTCATTGCATCTTGCAGAAGTCCCTTAAGCATTTCTTGCAGGGCAGGTCTAGTGGTCATGAAATGAACTCACTTTCGTTTATCTGGGAATGTCATAACATCTCCCCCACTTTTGTTGTTTTTAAAGATTTTATTTTTTAGTAATCTCCACACCCAAAATGGGCCTCGAACTCACAACCCTGACATCAAGAGTCAGGCGCTGCACTGGCAGAGCCCACCAGACACCCCCCCCCCCCACCTAACCTCTGAAGGGCAGTCTGGCTGGATACAGAATTTTTGATGGGCAGCTGGTTTTCTTTTAGCACTGCATGTATCAGCCTGTTGTCTTCTGGCCGCCAAAGTTTCTGATCAGAAGTCTGATAATTGAGGATCCTTGGTATGTGATGATTCACTTCCTTTTTGCTGCTTTCAAGATTCTGTCTTCGTATTTTCAGTTTGCTTGTAATGTGTCTTGGTCTGGGTCTTTTTGAGTTCATCTTACCTGCAGTCTGTTGAGCTTCTTCAATGTTTACAAGTCATGTCTTTCATCAAATTTCGAAAGTATCAGCCATTATTTCCTCAGTTATTATCCCTGCTCCTGTCTCTCTCCTTCCAGGACTACCACAATGTGTATGCTGGTCTACTTAATTGTATCATGCAGGTCCTCTGGGCTCTGTTTGCTTTTCTTCAGTCTTCTTACTTTCTCTTCCTCACACTTGATAATTTCCATTCTCCTATATTCAAGTTTGCAGATTCTTTCTTCTACCTGCTCAAATCTACCTTCAAATCCCTCTAGTAAAATTTTCATTTCAGTTACTGTACTTTTCAGTTCCAGAATTTCTTTGGTTTCTTTTTAAGTTTTCCATCTCTTTATTGGTATTTTCATACGGTGCACACACTCTTTTCTTAACTTTTGCCACATCTTCTTTTAATTCTTTGTACATCTTTAAGACAGTGGTTTTAAAGACTTTGTCCAGTGGATCTGCCATCAGGGCTTTTTCAGGGGGTTTCTGTTATTTTTTCCTTTTAATAGACCAGATTTTGCTGTTTCTTTGTCTGCCTTGTGGTTTTTTTTGTTGTTGCTGCTGAACTCGGCATTGTTTTCTAAGATTTTATTTATTATTTTTCATTTATTATTTTTTTACATCCAAGTTAGTTAGCATATAGTGCAACAATGATTTCAAGAGTAGATTCCTTCATGCCTCTTACCCATTTAGCCCAACCTCTCCCACAACCCCTCCAGTAACCCTATGTTCTCTGTCTTGAAGAGTCTCTTATGTTTGTGTCCCCCTCCCTGTTTTTATTTTTTTTTGCTTCCCTTCCCTTATGTTCATCTGTTTTGTATCTTAAATTCCACATATGAGTGAAGTCATATGATATTTGTCTTTCTCTGACTAATTTAATTAGCAGGATACCCTCTAGTTCCATCCATGTAGTTGAAAATGGTAAGATTTCATTCTTTTGGATTTCCAAGTAATATTCCATTGTATATATATACCACATCTTCTTTATCCATTCATCTGTCGATGGACATTTGGGCTCTTTCCATACTTTGGCTATTGTTAATAGTGCTGCCACAAATATTGGGGTGCATGTGCCCTTTTGAAATACCACACTTGTATCCCTTGGATAAATACCTAGTAGTGCAATTACTGGGTCATAGGGAAGATTTTATTTTTAAGTAATCTCTACACCCAATATGGGGCTCACACTTACAACCCTGAGCTCAAGAGTTGCACACTGCACTGACTGAGCCAGCCAGGTGTCCCAAACATTGGGCATTTGAATCTATTTAATAAAGCAGTAACTGGAAATCAGATTCTTCTCCTTCCCCAAACCTTGCTGATTTTTGTTATTATTTTTGTGATTTTAGTTGTTGGAGGGTATCTCTGTGCTGAGGATCATTCTGAGGCATAAACTTGGTATCTTCTTAGGACTTTTCTGAGCCTTTCCCTGGGCATGCACATTCATTTTCTAATTTTCTTATATATGCAGTTGTTTTCTGAGGGCTCTAGTCTTTAATGTTTGGCTCCCCAATGGGGGGAAAGTGGAGAATAAAGTTGAGGGGGAGAGGTGCCAGCCCTTTAAATCCCCTGAAGTCAATTCAGCCAGATGGGGAGGGGCTTGCAACAATGAGGTGAAGTGCAACAAAAATGGCTACCTACCTCTGTCTACACCTCTGCGATCAGATCTGTGATCTGATCATAGCACAGATCTAACATTTGGAGGACAGGGTCCTTTCTGACCAGCTTAGCTCCCATATGCTGTGGAAAAGCTACTCCAAGAACACATACACAGCTGCCTGACTCCTTTTGCTGGGGGTGAGGGAGAGTAGCTGCTACTGTGCTGAGCTGAAATTGACTACAATAATCACAATTTACCTTCTAATCCTTTCCCCCTGTAAACTGTAAGCCTTTAACAGACTCCAGTATTCTCAAATAGTTACATCAGACAGATTCTGCCAGTACAACTGTTGTCTAAGAGGGGAGACAGATTCCTGGTGCTTCCTACTCTGTTACCTTCTTAGAATCTCTCTCTCTCTCTCTCTCTCTCTCTCTCTCTCTCTAATAATCCCTTGTGACTTTTTTCCAGTAAGGCCATAAAATAATTCTGGGTCCAATGACTTTATTTTATTATTTAAAAAAAATTTAAATATAATTTGTCAAATTGGTTTCCAAACAACACCTAATGCTCATTCCAACAAGTGTCCTCCTCAATGCCCATCACCCAGTTACCTCTCTCTCCCACCCTCCCCATCCCACCCTCAGTTTGTTCTCTGTATTTAAGAGTCTCTTATGGTTTGCCTCCCTCTGTCTGTTTGTAACCTTTCCCCCCTTCCCCTCCCCCAGGGTCTTCTGTTAAGTTTCTCAAGTTCCACATATGAATGAAAACATATGGTATCTGTGTTTCTCTGACTGACTGACTTCACTTAGCAGAATACACTCCAGTTCCACCCACATTGCTGCAAATGGCCAGATTTCATTCTTTCTCATTGCCAGGTAGTATTCCAATGAATATATAAACCACATCTTCTTTATCCCTTCATCAGTTGATGGACATTTAGGCTCTTTCCATGATTTGGCTATTGTTGAAAGTGCTGCTGGGGCGCCCGGGTGGCTCAGTTGGTTAAGCGTCCAACTACAGCTCAGGTCATGATATCATGGTTCATGGGTTCGAGCCCCACGTCGGGCTCTGTGCTGACAGCTAGCTCAGAGCCTGGAACCTGTTTTGGATTCTGTGTCTCCCTCTTTCTCTGACCCTCCCCTGCTCACACTGTCTCTCTCTCTCTCTCAGAAATAAATAAAAAAATTAAAAAAAAAAAAAAAAAAAGAAAGTGCTGCTATAAACATTGGGGTACATGTACCCCTATGCATCAGCACTCCTGTATCCCTTGGGTAAATTCCTAGCAGTGCTATTCCTGGGTCATAGGGTAGTTCTATTTTTAATTTACCAATGACTTTATTTTTTTAAATAATGTTTTATTTATTTCTGAGGGAGAGAGAGAGACAGCATGAGCAGGGGAGGGTCAGAGAGAGAGGGAGACACAGAATCTGAAGCAGGCTCCAGGCTCTGAGCTGGCTGTCAGCACAGAGCCCAACGCGGGGCTCGAACCTAAGAACTGTGAGATCATGACCTGAGCCGAAGTCAGACAGTTAACTGACTGAGCCACCCAGGTGCCCCTACCAATGACTTTAAAACTGGAAATCTGCATGGCTTGTCAGGCCTCTCTGGTCCTGAAGAGACTGTTGTCAATTATTGCCTTGCACACTGGATTGTCATAGTAGTGGAGGAGAGACAGAGAAGAGGTAATAGGTTTGAAGAAGACACAATTGGTTTTTTAACCCAACCCCCATTCCGAACCCTTCTCCCTTGGTTGCCTCCCACTATAAAGGCTGAAAAGCCAGATATTCACTTCCTCAGCCTCCCATACGGCTAATATTAAAGCTGTCACACAGATTAGGACACAAAAATTCACTGGGGGTTAGGATAGAAGACTGCATTTCTGGGAAGCTTTTGTTTCCTTATAGAAAGGAAACTAAAAGAGGAAAGTTCTCGGTGCTACTTCTTTTCTTTTCTTGCTCATCCTGTGACTGTGAGGCACCAAACTTGAGATTAAAAGGTAAATGCTAAAAATGGTGGAGCAGAGAGGCAGAAAGAACCCTGGTCTTTAATAACCCTGCTTAGTTGCTCAAACAGTCCTGATTCTAGACTTCTTGTGTTACAAGTGTTGACAAAGTTTTAAGCTACGGGAAATAGTTGCATCTTAAATCATTTCTAACCCAACACATGAGGATTTTTAGGATATATAGATTCTTCCTTATTTTCTATTTAAGGAACTTAGAAATGGCATATGGAACACGGGATCTCATTCTATATCTTCATAAATATTTATCAGTTGTACCTTAATGCAGAATTCCATTTCACTTTCATATAGCACACCAAATAAATTACTTCATCTCATCATCACCTATTGCCACAAGGTTCCTTACAAACATTGGCTATATACTGTTTGGGCTTTAGGGAGGACAAAATGGTAAGAGAGTGGCACTTTGTCACGGGGCTCTTGAACCTGAGGCAGTTAAAGATCCTCTTCAGTAACATATGGAGGGAGTTTTAGGTTGACCCACATCTTCTCTTATTCCTGGCTGCTCTTTCCCCTCAAATACTTAATGGCTGGCTCTGTATTAAATGCCAAGGCACTCTTTGTGAACTATACTTAATACTGAACGGGGTGCCTGGGTGGCACAGCTGGTTGAATCCAACTCTTGATTTCGGCTCAGGTCATGATCCTAGGGTCATGGGATTCAGCCCTGCGTTAGGCTCTGTGTTGAGCTCTGTGCTAGTTGTGAAGCCTGCTTAAGATTCTCTCCCCGTCTCCTGCTCTCCCCCAATAACATGCTCTCCCTCCCTTAAAAAAAAAAAAAGAATGAACAACAATAGATCTGTTATCTTTCTTTAGATAGAGACTACTTACTTAGATGATTAAATGCTCAATGAACTTTAAGGAACCAGTACCCAGGAGGAGAGAAATCTCAGCAGCAATTCAGCAGGGCTTGGTCCTGTGTCAGTTACATGGCTAACTGCTTTCTCCATAGCTCTTGCCTAATGGTAGACCTTTCAGTATTCTACTTTCAGATGCAGCTACTTAGTTGGGGTACTATTAAAGTTTAGTTCTTAACAAAACAGGGAAAACTTTTGGGTCAACATGATTATCACACAGGCCTATTAGGTTCTTTTGGACATTACACATTTATATTTTTCAATCTCTACTCTCTTCCCAAATTCTGATTAGGATATTATGAGGTATAGAGTCCTTGAATAAGACATCAAACACTTTTATCTTCTATTTTGCCACACAGTAAGTATTGTCATGCCTGCATCTTACATATAGGTTGGAAAGACAAGATACAGTATGAACAGTGTGGATCTTAACCATCAAAGTCAGGATAATCTACAACACTGTTTTTCTCTTGGGCTGCTGAAATTTCATTATGGAAAAAGAATAAACACTTCTTGATAATATAGGAGATTCTGAATTCTTACAATGAGCTGAGCAGAGCATGTATGAACCACACTACAGAGCTACAATAGCTAAAATTTTGCCCCTTTAGGGACTTCTACAATTTAGTACTGTAACAGTTCAGCCAAAAAAAAAAAAACCAAAAATTGAACCTGGGGGAGAGAGACAGAGAAAAAGAGAGGGAGAAAGTAAGGGAGGGAGGAAAGGATGAGGGTAGAAGAGAAAGGGAGGAAAAAAGATAGAAAGATACAGATAACTCAGTCTCCAAAACTCCAAAATGAGTGTTTCAACGGTTGGGACAAGCTTACAAGACTACAGTCACTCACTCACTCATTTGCTCTAAAATAACTCCAGGGGCACTTGGATGGCGCAGTTGGTTAACTACCCGACTCTTGATTTCAGCTCAGGTCATGATCTCACAGTATGTGGGTTCGAGCCCCATATTGGGCTCTGCACTGATGGTGCAGAGCCTGCTTGGGATTCTCTCTCCTTCTCTTTGGCCCTCCCCAGCTTGTGCTCTCTTTCTCTCCCTCAAAATAAATAAATAAACTTTTAAAAAATTTTAAAAAAGAGAGAGATAAAAAAACTCTAAAATGCAGCATTATGTTTCTGTTTTAAACAAACTATCAAAACTTAACTATCCACTGCCTTAGCAACTACAGTAAAGGTTACAGGCCAGTAAAGAAACAGGCAAAGATTCAAATGGTTTGACGGGTCCACTGAATAAACCAGAAGCTTATAAGATGTACTGATTCTGCCTTGCCATCCTAATTTGATGGAGAAACCCTTACCCTGTTACTGATACATTTAGCAGATTGATTATCTTTGGGTCTACCTTGGAAAGCCTTGAAATAAAACCAAGCAAATGGGAAACTCCTCCTATTTGGATGGGTTTTTAGCCATAAGAGAGATTTTTTTGGAATGTTGGCCACTGAGCAGAGATCTGCATTAGAAGAACACAGGCAGGCAGGGTAGAAAATGGAATCTACACTGCCTAACAGTGACACTTAGCCACAGGCTTCTTGACTATCATAGTGATCCAATACAGCGGCTCTGTCAGGCGCTGGGGAAACTGTCCCTGCCAACCCTTGCAGCCTCATCTCCTGCTGCTCTCTATCACAATCTGTGCTCCACCAACACCAAGCTACCTGCAGTTTCTCTCAATGTACCATGAGGTCTCCTTCTTCTGTGTCTGCTCTTCTCTTATATGTGTGGAATAGTCTTCTCTACTATTCTTCTCCTCCTTCTCTGTCTGGCAAAAAACAAAATTATTTTTGGCAAGTTTTTACCTATCTTTCAAAACTGGTGAAAACATCATCTCCTCCAGGAAACCTTCCCTGATCTCTGCCAGCCCTCTCTGAACTTGCAAATACTTGTTTTATTACATTTATCATATTACAATGTAACTACATTTTTTTTAAATATTTTTATTTATTTTTGAGAGAGAGAGAGACAGCACGAGCAGGGGAGGATCAGAGATAGAGGGAGGCACAGAATCTGAAACAGACTCCAGGCTCTGAGCTAGCTGTCAGCACAGAGCCTGATGCGGGGCTCGAACCCACGAACCGTGAGATCATGACCTGAGCTGAAGTCGGACGCTCAACCGACTGAGCCACCCAGGTGCCCCTCAATGTAACTACATTTTTATAAGTGTCTGACTTCCCTGTGAGACAGTGAATACTTTGATGTCTTTTACATCTTTCTGTCACTAGTATCTAGCATGGTATCTAACATACTACAGATATTCAAGTATCTTTTTTATTTTATTTTAAAATTTTGAAAATATAATTGTCAAACTGGCTAACATACAGTGTGTACAGTGTGCTCTTGGTTTTGGGGGTAGATTCCCGTGGTTCATCGCTTACATACAACACCCACTGTTCATTCCAACAAGTGCCCTCCTCAGTGCCCACCCATTTCCCCCTCTCCCTCAACCCCCTCAAGTATTTTTTTTTTAATTAAACTAAACCCACAAAAGCTAATGAGAGTCTGAATGAATTGAGAAAATTATTCATGGGCTAGCTTCTGGAAGCTGTCCCCAGTCTTAACTCAAGGTTGGAAATGCCTGGCAAAATGCACAAAAGGAAATGCCTTAATTTTGTTCTTACAACAGATCCTTTGTATGCACCATGTCTCTCACTAGAGACATTTGTGAAAATCCATATTCAATTTTTGATTGTGGTCTAAAATGATAACAAATTCTTCTAATTATATAGAACTTCCCATCCTATTAGGAGTTGCTAATGGGATCCTATTAACCTTCACATTAACCTATCACATTACAACAGCCCCATCTGTTAAGGGAAGAGAGGAGAGAAAGGATAAATAAAGGCCATTAAGCATACTGATGGGTGTCAAGGAGGAATGAAGACTCTGGTACTCCTAGTCCTCATTTCTTGGTAACAAGTCACTATAGCAAATAACAGATTTCAGGCACCGTGTGGTAGGCTGATAATGGTTCCTATACCAGTTTGCTAGAGCTAACCTGAAACAACAGAAAATTGTCTCACAACTCCATAGGTCAGAAGTCCGAAATCAAGGTGTCAGCAGGGCTGGTTTATTCTGTAGATGTGTGGGAGTCTGTTCCATGCTTACCTTCTAGCTTGGGGTGGTTTGCTAGCAAACTCTGGTGTCCCTTGGTTTGTGGTGGCATAACTCTAATCTTTACATATATCCCTCCTGGGTGCACATGCACATCTGTCTTCAGTTTCCTCGTTTTATAAGGACATCAGTTATATTGGATTAGGGGCCCAACCTACTCTAGTATGATCTCATATTAACTAATTACATCTACAACAATCCCATTTCCAAATAAGGTCACATTCTGAGATACTTGGGGTTAGGACTTCAACATGTAAAATTTTGGGACCACAATTCAACCCGTAACAGCTGACAAAGATATGCTCATGTCCTAATTCCTAGAACCCACAAATGTTACCTACCTGATGACTGAACTGAAGATTTTGATATGAAGAGGTTATCTGGGATGATGCAGCTGGGCGCTCAATGCTATTACAAGTATCCTTGTAAGAGTGAGGCAAAGGGAGACACACACAAAGAGGAGAAGGTGATGTGAAGACAGAAGCAGAGACTAGAGTGATGTGGCCAAAATGCTGGTGGCCACCAAAAGCTGGAAGAGGCAAGGAAAGGATTTTCCTAAGTGTCTCCAGAGGGATTATGACTCTGCTTGTAGGCTTGATTTCATCAGACTTCTGGCCTCTTGAACTATGACCATAACAAATATGGTGGATATCAATCCAACTATATCAATAATCACTTTAAATATCAATGGTCTAATACACAAATTAAAAGAGATTGTCAAAGTGAATCCAAAGATAAGACTCAACTATGTTGTTTATAAGAAATCCACTTTAAATATAAAGACATACAAAAATAAATAAATAAATAAATAAATAAAGACACCAAGAGCAAAGGGATGGAGAAAGATATACCATTGTAACATTAATTTCAAGAAGAGAAAACTTCAGAGCAAGGAACATTATTAGGAATAAAGGGAGGCATTACACAATAATAAAGGTGTCAATACCTCAAGATAAAACAATCCTTAATACCTATGCGCCCAACAAGAGTGTCAAAACATGTGAGGCCAAAACTGATGAGAAAGAGAAATAGGTGAATCTACTATTACAGTTGAAGACTTTAACACTACTCTATCAGAAGTGCACAAATCCACCAGGCAGAAAATCAGTAAGGACACAGACGAATTCAAGAGAATCATCAATCGACTAGATATAACTGACATCTATAGAAAACTTCATCCAAGAAAAGCTGATTACACATTCTTCTCAAATTCACATGGAAGGCACATTCACTAAGAGCAAATTCTGGGCCATATAACACACCTTAAAATTTTTAAAAGAACTGGGGCACCTGGGTGGCTCAGTCAGTTCAGCATCTGACTCTTGATTTTGGCTCAGATCCTGATCTCATGGTTTGTGAGACTGAGCTCCACACTGCTCTGCACTGTCTGCATGGAGCCTGCTTGGGACTCTCTCTCTCCCTCTGTCTGCACCTCCTCCACTCATGCTTACTCTCTCAAAATAAATAAATAAACATGGGGAAAAAAAAAAAAAAAGAACAGCAACCTTACTATTTCTGTTCTCAGACCACAATGGAATTAAACTAGAAATCAAAAGCAAAGCAAAAAGATAGGTGAAAAGTCCACAAATATTTGGAATTAAATAACACATGTTTTTTAAAGTTTTATTTATGTAAGTAATCTCTATATGCAATGCAGGGATCGAACTCATAACCCGGAGATCAAGACTCACATGCTCTTTCGATCAAACCAGCCAGGTGCCCCTAAATAACACATAGGTCAAAGAAGAGAAATCTCTAGAGAAATTCTCAAATATTTTGAACTAAATGGAATGAAAACTTTACCTTATTGAAATCTGTGGGATGCATGAAAGCAGGACTTATAGGGAAATTTAGAACATGAATGGATATATTAGAAAACAAGAGCAATCCAAAATCAATAATCTAAACTTCCACCTTAGAAAAATGAAAAATGAAGAGCAAATTGAACCCAAAGCAGAAAAAAATGAGTAATAAAAATTAGAGCAGAAATCAATCAACAAATCTCAACAAATCAAAATCTCAACAAACCAAAATCTCAACAAATTATTTTGTGGATGTCAACAAACTGATTCTAAAGTTTAAATGGAGAGACAAAGACCCAGAATAGCCAACACAATATTGAAGGAGAACAATGTTGATGGACTAACACTACCCAACTTCAAAACATACTCTAAAGCTACAGTAATCAAGACAACGTAGTCTTGGTCAAAGAATAGACAAAAAGATCAAAGAAACAAGACAGAAAGCCCAGAAGTAGACCCACCTATAGTCAACCGGTCTTTAACAAAGGAGCAAAGACAATACAATGGAGTAAAGATAATCTTTTCAACAAACGGTGGGGAGACAACTGAATGTTCATTTACCAAAAAAAAAAAAAAAAAAAAAAAAGAAGAATCTAGACACAGACCTTACAGTCTCCACAAAAATTAACTCAAAATGGATCACAGAGAAACTATGCTCAGCGTCCCTCATCATCAGGGAAATGCAGATCAAAACCACACTGAGATACCGCCTCATGCTGGTCACAGTGGCTAAAATGAACAAATCAGGAGACTCTAGATGCTGGCGAGGATGTGGAGAAACGGGCACCCTCCTACACTGCTGGTGGGAATGTAAACTGGTTCAGCCCCTTTGGAAAACAGTGTGTAGGTTCCTCATTAAATTAACATTAGAACTCCCCTAGGACCCAACAATAGCACTGCTAGGAATTTACCCAAGGGATACAGGAGTGCTGATGCATAGGGGCACATGTACCCCAATGTTCATAGCAGCACTTGCAACAATAGCCAAATCCTGGAAAGAGCCTAAATGTCCATCAACTGATGAATGGATCAAGAAGATGTGGTTTATCTATACAATGGAATACTACATGGCAATGAGAAAGAATGAATCTGGCCATGTGTAGCAACATGGATGGAACTTGAGGGTGTTATGCTGACCAAAATAAGTCTGGTAGAGAAAGACAAATACCATATGTTTTCACTTACAGGTGGATTAGGAGAAACTTAACAGAGGACCATGGGAAAGGAGAAGGGGAAAAATAGTTGGGGAGAGGGAGGGAGAGACTCTTGAATACTGAGAACAAACTGAGGGCTGATAGGGGTGAGGGAGAGGGGAAGGGGGGTGATGGGCATGGAGGAGGACACTTGTTGGGATGAGCACTGGGTGTTATATGGAAACCAACTTGACAATAAACTATGAAAGAAAAAAAAAGGATCATAGACATAAATGTAAAAGGCGAAAACTATAAAACTCCTGGGGCACTTAAGTGGCTCAGTTGGTTGAATGTCCAACTTCAGCTCAGGTCATGATCTCACAGTTCATGAATTCGAGCTACATATCAGGCTCTCTGTTAGCGCAGAGCCTGCTTCAGATCCTCTGTCTCCCTTTCTCTCTGCCCTTCCCCTGTTCTCTATCTCTCAAAAATAAGTAAACATTAATAAACAAACAAACAGACAGACATTTAAAAAAAAAACCCATAAAACTCCTCCAAGATAACATAGAGAATCTAGGTAATCATGGGTTTGGTAATAAACTTTTCAGATATTATACCAAAGGCACACAATTCATGAAAGAAATAACTGATAAGCTGGACTTGTTAAAATTAAAAACTTCTGGGGGTGCCTGAGTGGCTCAGTTGGTTAAGCATCCAACTTCAGCTCAGGTCATGATCTCACGGTTCGTGAGTTCGAGCCCTCCATCGGGCTTTGTGCTGACAGCTCAGAGCATGGAGTCTGCCTCGGAATCTGTGACTCCCTTCTCTCTGTCTCTCTCCCACTCACACTCTTGTCTCTCAAAAAATAAATAAAGGTTAACAAATTTTTTAAAAATCAAAAACTTCTGCTCTGTGAAAGCCAATATCATGAGAATGAAAGGCAAGCCACAGAATAGGAGAAAATATCTGCAAAAGACACATCTAGTAAAGCAAAATATATATCCAAAACATACAAAGAAAAACCCTCTGAAAACTCAGTAGTAAGAAAACAAACAAGCCAATTAAAAAATGGGCCAAAGCTTTCGACAGTCCACCAAAGAAGATATGCAGATGACAAATAAGCATATGAAAAGACGCCTCACATCACGTCATCAGTAAAATTCGAATTAAAACAACAATGACATACCACTACCTACCTATTCAAATGGCCAAAATCCAAATCACTGGACAACATTGAATGCTGATGAGGGTGCCAAATAGTAGGAACTCTCTCATTCATTGCTGGTAGGAATGCAAAATGGTACAGCCACTTTGGAAGATAGTTTGGCTGTTTCTTACAAAAGTAAACATACTCTTATCATATGATCGAGCAGTTGTGCTCTTTGATATTTATCCAAAGCAGCTGAAAACTCACAACCACACAAAAACCTGCACATGAATGTTTAGCAGTTTTACTCATAATTGCCAAAACCTGGAAGCAACCAAGCTCTCTTTCAGTAGGTAAATGGATAAACAAACTGTGGTATGTCTAGACAACAGAATATTATTCAGTACCAAAAATGAATGAGGTATCAAGACAAGACAAGACATGAAGGAGCCTTAAATGCATATTAGATAAAAGATGCCAATTTGAAAAGGGTACATACTGCATGATTCCAACCAATGTCCTTCTGAAAAAGGCAAAATGGTAAGGATAGTAAAATGATCAGTGTGGGGCACAGGGGAAGAGTATCATAGACGATTTTTAGCGTAGTGAAAATACTCTATGATAACAGAACGATGGATACATGTCATTGTACCTTTGTCCAAACCTGTCCAAGGTAAAATACCACGAGGGAATCCTGAAGGAAACTATGGACTCTGCGTGACGATGAGACATCAGGATTCATCAGTTGTAGCAAATGTACCACTCAGCGGAGGGATGCTGTGGGAGCAGGGAGTAAATGGGGAAATCTCTGTACTTTCCTCTCAATTTTGTTGTGAACCTACAACAGCTCTAAAAAAATAAGGCCTTCGGGGTACCTGAGACGCTCAGTCAGTTAAGTGTCTGACTCCTGATTTTAGCTTAGGTCATGACCTCACAGTTCATGAGACTGAGCCCCACATCGGGCTCTGAGCTGACAGGGCAGAGCCTGCTTGGGATTCTCTCTCTGCCCCTCCTATGTGCACACGCTTTCTCTCTCAAAAAAATATTTTTTAATGAGATAAAACTAAGCCTTAGAAAAGCTGAAAACTAGGAAGGAAAAATAAACAGCTTGAAGCATGCTTCTTCTCAGAGTGCTCAGGAAAGAGCCTGAAAAATTAAGCCTGAAGTACTCATTGCTGATTATTCTAATGTTAAAACGGAAAAGCACAGCATAGCACAAAGTCCAGCTTCCAAGCAGGGACTGTTGTCTCTTTGACAGAGCTCCAATCCAATTATGCCCTGGCCGCTGATTTCTCTATCACCACTTCCCCTTTGTTTCAGAGACAGCATCCACGGCCTTCTGTTCATGCGGTGGAGGAAGAAATTGCTTCCCAGAAAAGGCTTAGCCCACTGCATTTTACTAGATAAAGAAAAAACAAAAAGCCATTCGACTCTGACAAGCCGATTACTGTCTATGGAGGAGCAAAATGCCTCCCTTAGGACTAAGAAAATAGCCAACAAGGAATATGTTCAAACCTTTAACCACTGCTCTGCCAAGAGCCGCTGCATATGCGCACACTACACTCTCTCCTCTGAGCGGTCACATGTGCAGAACTGAAAGTACAAGCCTCCATAAGGAGGCTGTCTGGCTGTAGTTTCAAATGCATATAAAGTAAAAGAATGCTCAAATAAAGTCTCCACATTTGCATTTTTCTAGGTAAAAATTAGAAGGAAAGAAAAGGCTGAAGAAGGAATAGCTAAATTGTTGAATCTAATACGGTGCCTTATAAAACAGACACCTAGACCTCTGAAATTTGTATTTACTTTAAATTTTTAAATGATTTTTACTTATTTTTGAGAGAGAGAGAGACACACACACACACACACACAGCACGTGTGGGGAAGGGGCAGAGAGAACTGGAGACACAGAATTCAAAGCAGGCTCCAGGCTATCAGCACAGAGCCCGACACAGGGCTCGAACCCACAAACTGTGAGATCATGTCCTGAGTCAAAGTCAGATGCTTAAAGGACCGGGCCACCCACACACCCCACAGACCCCTGAAAATTTTTGAGTAACTACTTTTATTGTCCCCTCCCAATACAGCCTAAGTAGACTACGGTCTCTTCCTTGGTCCTAAGAAATATCTAAAACTGAAATAAAATGGCAAATATCTGAAGTCATGAACATCATACAGTGTAAAAAATTAATACACACAGATTGTCACTGTGTACAAAAAATGATGTTTACTTAAGTGACAAATGTCTCTAATACTATCTGCTCACTCTGGTATTACAGAGCAAACTCCACCTTATATACCACAACCAAGATCTTTTACAACTCTTTTTACTTGATTCGAGTAACTAATGCCGGTAAAGGAATTTGGTTTCTTTTCCCCAGTCAATGGTCTTGAGAACAGACACAAAAACAAAGTAATTGAGGCTTAGTATAAAATGCAGGCCTTTAAAAAAATCATCCATCCTATTAAGCTGCCACTGTCTGTCTGATAACCTGTTAGAAGTCAAGCTTCTAATCTCTGATAGGCTACTGCTTTGAATCACCTTTTCTCTGCAAGTACAGTTTTACAGGAACTCCACACAGGACATAGAGACACACACACACACACACACACACACACACACGCACACAGAAATGTATGCATACACACAACTAACTGGCCTGTCAGAGGCACCCAGGAAGATAAACAAATGAGATCTCTGATCCCTAGAGTGATCATTTTAGTAGTCTGTGACCTTGCCCAATAAGGCATTCTCAGCTCTGAAGCCAAGAATTTGACTTCTTGGGCAGAGGTAGAAAAGACAAGACTTCAGTCAGATAGTTCCTGCAGTTGAACACAGAGTTTCACACAGTCCGCAGTTATACAATGAATCATTATCAGAATCAAGAAGGAAAATGTATATTTTGAGCAACTTTCCAGTAAAACATAAAGACATTCAGACAAAACATACAAAGAATCCTTGTAATATAAATATCAACCATGAGACTCTCCAATCTTTTTCAATCCTTTATGTATACTTCCACTTATTTTTATCACAAATTATTTCACGTATTTCCATACATCTATATGGCCACAGATTTTCACTTCCATTGACAAATGAGATACCCCGTGTCAACACACCACGATGCAAAAGGAAAGACCAGACATACGGAAGTGCTATGAAATCAAAGAAGAGGAGGATGTAAGATCCGAGGAGAGAAGAATTTTTTTACTCAATAGGTTAAGACCCTCCATGCAGTTATATGCCCAAAACTTCAGAGAAGAAACAAGCTGGCCATCACCTGGCAGAAAACACATCTCAATGCACCGTTAACAAACTTCTAACCATACCCTAATTCCACCTTAGTCACATTAACTCTTGTCATCAATCAGTATGGCAGCCACTGTAACCAAAGCCCCACTACTACAAGACACTACACAAAGCAAGATACCCAGATAGCATCATTTGCATTGGGGAGCTTACAGGCATAAAACTAAGAATGGGAAGGAGGGCGTATGAATCAGGAAGTGAGCTGATAGAGAATTCACAAAGACGACACCACACTGCTTCTTTAGGGCCTATCAGTGGAGGATCCTGAAGCTGTGATTTTGAGGTCCCAGTGTTCCAGTTCTGTCTACCTTTCTGGCTGGTCAAGAATCTGTTTTCTTTCTCATCTTAAAATCATGTCCCTGCTACAAAACAGTGGTTGTTTACCTCACACAGAGTTCGTCACATCTCAGCAGCATACCCAGGCAAATAAAAAACCATTACAGATTAAGGCTCATGCAGCTGCAGAGAGGCCTCTTCATCTGAGTAAGAAGTCTTATCTTGTGGTACAGTTGTAGATCCAGCTCTCTCTGGCAGCGCAGCCAAATGCCTACATCAGTAATACCCTGTCGCCAGGACTTACTTAACTGATTGCACTGGGACCATTTGCCAAACAACTACTACTTATTCACTCTCTCTCTTTTTTCCTTTGCTAGATGGGTATATTTACATGCACAAGGAGAATAAGAAGAAGCCAATTTAGAGTGCCAGTTTGGAATCTATCTGGGTTTGTATTATAGCTCCATCACAAAATATCATGTGACCTCGTACAAGTTATTCAGTCTCTCTAAGCCTTAGTTTTCTCGTCTGTACAATAGGGATAATACTATATCCTCCTTCAGGAGATCTCTAGGACTAAATAGTATCTATAAAAGCACTTTTGCACAGTACATAGAGCTCAGTTAGCTGTTGTATACTGCTATTGCTGTTATTATTATTACATTGATAAAGTTAAACAATTTTCTTTGTGTTTTGTCCTCTCCCAGGCCCCCCACAGGATCCTTGGGTGGAATATAATTTTCCATATTACACAGACACAATATGTCCTCTAAATTCTATGTATATGTGTATATACATATATCTGTTGGTCTGCACTAACTGATATTAATCCCCAACATCATGTTATAGAGCCTTCCCTAAGCTAACGTTCATTTTACCAGAGTCAGTTCAGTTCAACAAGTAACTTAGCACTGAGGCCAAGACTGGAAGATTCTCATGTGAAGCCAAATCTAGAAGGAGTAGAGTCACTGTCTCTATGAAAAGAGATCTTACCCAATACCAGGAAATTAGAATTCTAAGTAGATAGGAAACTTGAATCTTAGAACTAGAGAAATCAGGTCACTCTCCTTCCCCCATATTTTATCAATATAAATTTTCCAGAACAGGGAAAGGAGGAAATGTCTCTCTTTCTATTCAAAGAGATTTAATTAAGTTGCTTCTAGTGTTTATTAGGGTCCTTCTTAAGATTTATATTTCTCACTATCTTCTAGTAGAAGGAAGCTGAAATAGCCCAAAGCAAAACTAAGAAGTAAATCTGTTTATCTCTGACATCCTCAAAAGTTGCCATGTCTCCTTTGCTCCAAAACCATTCCACCTAAGCCAGTCCTCATCTACTATCCCTTAACCCAAATAAAAATTTCTACTCCTTTATGTAGCCAATACTACATCTATGATTAAACTGATTTATACTAAGTGTAAATAACAGCTCCCTATTTACTTTTCAAGTAACTTATTAGTTATGAATCTTTAAGGATTACTTTTAGACAGGGAATCTTTCTTATTTACCTTTAAATTGCACTGATTTTCTTTAATCACATATAAGGCTGCCCATGGGAGGAACGGAAAGGAGACTTTATTGTCCTCAACCTCATCAAAGGAAAAGGGATTCTGGGCTTTACGTCCTCTTGCTTTGCTCAGACCTAATACCGTGATTCCCCAGATAATTACAGCCTATTCAATGTTCATCCTATCCTTTTTTGCTCCCAACACCTAGAACCAGTAAAACAGTCACTAAGCAAGCCAAATCTTTTAACATCAGAGAGACTCCCAGTAGAGAAGAAAGGCTGCCACTTTAATCTTCTTGGAGAGATTCTTGGGACTTTTAGAGGGACCTTGGAGCTGTGACCTCAAATGTTTAATTTTCTCTCCTCCTTTCTCCAGCTATTCCTAATTGTAGGGTTATCTACTCACAACTTTTTTTTTTAAGATTTTTTTTTAAGTAATCTTTACACCCAATGTAGGTCTTGAACTTATAACCCCAATATCAAGAGTCACACGCTCCACCAATTGAGCTGGCCAGGCACCCCTATCTGCTCACAACTTTAAAAGAATTAGAAGACTGCATGATTCTAATTATAGGACATTCTGGAAAAGGCAAAGCTATGGAGACAGTAAAAAGATCAGTAGTTACCAAGGGTTGGGGGTAGGAACGGGAGGGATGAATAGATAGAACATGGAATTTTTTTAGGACAATGAAACTATTCTGTATGATACTGTAATGGTGAGTACATATTATTATACAATTGTCAGAACCCGTAGAATGTACAACACAAAGATTGAACTCTAATGTAGATTACAGACTTTAGTTAATATTAATGTATCGACATTGGCTTATCAGTTGTAACACATGTACCACACTAATACAAGATATGGTAGCAAAGAACTCCAATACTTTACACTCGATTTTTTGTAAATATAAAACTGATCTAAAGAATAAAGTCTGTTTTGTTTTGTTTTGTTTTTAATTAGAGGAAGCACTGTTTAATAGTCCCCACCAGGTACAATGATTAGTAAGAGCCAAGATAAGCTATATAAGGCGGCAAAAAGTAAAAAATGAGACTATAGGGCATGATCAAAATAAACAGGATGATAACTGAAGACAAGGAAAGAGGCTTGAGGAAGTGAGGGAAGGAGAGAGAGACAACTCTCACATCACTTTTAGTGACTGGTATGCAAAAAACTAAAGCAAATGTTTCCTCCCTCAGAGAAAGAGAAGAGAAACCAAGTTTATAAGGGGTACTGAGATACTCGGCAGAAAAATCACCACCATGAAGCCTCTGGCTATCTGATACCCTGTGGCTATCAGAGCTGTCATTGTAACCAAGTCTGCACCCTGTGCTTGTGCCAATCTTTATGGTAAATTGAGGTATTTTTTCAGGAAAATCAAGGGATAATTGCCCAGCATCCAAAGAAGGTATGACCCTTGGGAGGAGAAAGGAGGCGTTCCTTTTGCCACTGGATGATTCTCTCCGTTACATAAATGGGGAGAGACTATGTCTTTGATAAGCTGAGCTGCAACTCTGACAGCCAATCTGCTGAATGCCGAACAGAGTAGAGTACTCAGCTTTCTACAATGACTCAAAGGACAGGGCAAGGCTGCAGATTTATTCTGCTGACTTTCCCTGCAGAGTTACTCAAGTTTTTCAAAGGCAAAAAGGAAGAACTCTTTCCTTCCACACAGGGAATTGCAGATTCCACCTGGGATCTAAAGACAGAACTATGTTTGCTCAAAATCTGACATCATCGATGTGAACAACAAGATTTAAAAGGTGGAATGATCGCTGGCAATTTTAGTCTTTAGAGCAGAAGTTGGTTCAGCTCTTCAATCTGCCGGCAGGGTCAGCAGCCACACAGATGCATACGGTGTGCCGGACTGGGAATGGGCTAATTTCAAAAATTCATTCTCATTCTCTCTGTACTTTCACATGACAATTGCAAAGAGGCCAGATTCTTACCAAAGCACAATCTTAAGTGGTATATTTCGCTGCACAAAGAAATTTCAAAGTAACAAAGGCACTGTAACAAAGAGATAAATCCCAAAGCTTCCATCTTTTCTCCACAATGTTTTCCTCCTTGAAATTTTATCCTTAGCCTGATAATTTTTTGAGGGATTTAAAAAGCAAAATCTATCTACAATAAACTATTAATAGCAGTATTTCTCCCTCACGATTTGTATGTCATTTCTTCAAGATGAGATTTTAAGAGAGAAAAGCTCTCTATGTATCCTAAGTCGAAAGTAACAGCCATGTGTTATGTATGATTTCCAGGACAGTCCCTCTATACTTAAATAGATTCAGCCCTCAACAGACAAAAGAAAACTAGGCTTGAGAGTTAAGATAAGCAATTTCTCTTTGAACCCTTTTTTATCTTATGATAAAGATTTTAAAACATTAAAATTTAGAGATAATCAGTTTTATTTTGATTTTTTTAAAATATGCATTGCTGTGCTGAGCAAGTACCCTGAAATAGGTCCTGGAGCAAGGGTAATAGTAACAGCAAAATATAGTGCAGAAATTTACAAGCAGAAAATCAGAATAAGCCTTTTTCACCCAAAAACAAAACATATAACCCTTTTGACAAAAACAAATGAAAAAAGGACAAAAACAGAGGCATTCTGCTTTATAGATAATACTGGAAAACAATAAATATCTTACATTTTTAGATATAAATTTAGCTAAGTGTTTACTAACACTTGCAACTGTAACCCTTTCAAAGGGGTTTATAGTTTGGTTATAAAGACTCAATTAAGATCAAGACTTGGCTCTTCCCTAACTCCAGATGAAGGGGCTTCTCTTGTACTGTAAGTCCCATTTAAAAAGGACATTGTGTTTTAATAGAAGTCGCTGGCATATGGTTAAAAAGCTTAAGTTTGTCCGGTTCCATCCTTTGAGCAGAACACTGAGGTTCTCTTTCCTCTCCTATGAAAGAGCTTCCAGAGAGCATCTCTTGCACCTTGTTCATAATGCACAATTTATTGGCATTTCGTTTCCTTTCTAAATGGCTGGGAAGGAAGAAGAGCTCCACAGCCACCGTGTGTGGTTAGTAATGGCGCTTTTACTTGTCATTGTACAAAGCCTGTTAAATATTTACAACACAGACAGCAATATCTAGTCCTAAACACCCAGTTGTGAGTTTGAATTTTTTTAGAAATAAATCTATGACAAGTTTTCCCCAGCAAAACGCCAGAAGACTTTACTAACAGCTTCAAGAGACCCAGCGGGTCCAGAGGAGCAGTTATAGGCCATCTGGTGATTACTTATTATTATTTATACAGCACTGTAGATGTACACACAGATGTGTTATGAATCCACATATAGAGTAGGCCCTAACAAGGGCTTCAGACAAAATGCGACTGCTGAGCAAGTCAATCTGCATTAAAGAAACACGCTAACTAGAAAGAGGGAACACACTGGCTGTTCTTCAATCTGCCGCATTAGCTGGAAGAGTATTTGATAAAGGAATGATGAATTCTATACGATGATGACAATATCTTGTAAGTTAACAACCTAGCTATATATGGTTTTGCAGGAGTGGCAAAAAAGGGACTAACGAAGGACAGGCTCCCAGAGACAGAAGGCAGTTTGTGAAAGAAGGAACTAGCAAACAGCCTCTCTCCTGATTTAGGAAGAACTGAGATACAAAGATACTGGATTTTATTTTTTTCTACCAGGAATGCTGTGAGAACAGTTTCTGGGCTCCCATTCCAAATATTAAGTCATACCCAAGGAAAACAAGAGTGAATAACTGAAAAATTTCATCTTAATTTCCTGGGTAGAGCTCTAATTAGGTTCATACAGCCTCTCCCCCCACCCCTACCCTGCCCCCAACTCCCCAGCAGACTGGAGCAGGGATGCTTTTAATCTACTGTGTTCTTAGCAACATAACAATTACTGTAATGCAGAAAACTAAAATAATCAACCACATGTTTCTAAGGGCAAGTGTCAAGAATGCCAGATCTGACGTTAAAAACGGGTTTAATTCCTTGCTTTTAATACATTTACAGTTTAAAAATCTCAGTCCCAGTTTTGTCTACACGATGCAAAACAGTGATCTACTTCCATCACAAGGCGACATAAAACTGCAGCATAGTCAGAGTGGAAAGTTATTGCAAAATCAACATATTATTACAAAAAACAAGGTTAGCATTTGGCCTAATTGTGTATAATGCAGTGTATTTTCAGCTGCCTGACAGCATGCAGGCACTCTTACCAGATGGGAACTGGATGAATTATTGAATGAAATATGAATTATTAAATAAAAATTTGAATTTTTTTTAAACTCTTGGCAGGGGGTGAGGAAGAAAGGCTTATTTGTTTGCCCGAAATTGCCCTCACCTGTCGAAGCATGTAAATATGCTACGTACCACCATAAATGGCATTTACCTACCAGAGCCATTTCTTCCCTTGTGATTCTCTAATTCAAGACGCTCCCCTAACATAAAGAATTAGTAATCAGCACCAACCCATTTTCCTTTTTTTCTTTTGTGTTAATGCTAGGTTAACAGGGAAACATGCCAAAAGGATAGAATTAAAAATCCAGAGTCCCACAGTACCAGTATGGCCCATTTAAAGGGAGGCCTGGGGTAACAGAAAAAGTCTCTATAGATTTGTGTTACATAGGCAATAAAACATATACCTTTGTAGTATGCCAACATTTAATCAATCATACAAGCTATTTGTTGCCTCATATATTACAAAGCAATAGAGATTTAAGGGATAATGTTCATGGAGGCACAGGATACGAAGCAATAAACAGCACTGGAGGTTGGTTAAATGCCAAGTGAAGCCAGGACTACAGCACCATAAACATTATTCCTATTATATGACAAGATAAGGAGGTACATGAAGCTGCCCTCAATCCCACCACAACTAGGGCTCTACTGCTATTCTTGGCCTTAGAAAGGGAAAGCAGGCCCTGGAGGTCTTCGAGCTAGTTATGTGTTTCAGGTCTCAGTTAGATATGAACAGAGCCTCAATCTGTACCTAAATGTCCTCCAGGAGAAGAAAAGATCTGGTAGTAGACACCCTTAGGGGAAAAAAATAACAGCCTCTCAGGTCACACTGGACAGAGAAACAATCAAAAGATTTTTCCTTAAAAGGACAGTTGATAATGACAGAAATCTTTCTAAGTGACTAATAATGGGACGATACTGTCCATTGGAAGTATCTCCTCAGAGGAAATGTGTTCCTATTCTTAAGGAAATAGACATTATAAGTAATAAGCTTATATGATCAGCTTCTGCTCAAAGGCTTGGTTATGGTAACCAGAAGGACTACTTCAATCTGCATAATTTGTACTGCAAAACAGTGTCAAGTTCCAGAGAGGGAGGTATAGGAATACGGTATTTGTTGACTCCTAGTAATAAAAACCTGTCAAAAAGCATCTAAAAGATAACTTATCTAACTGCATTTACAAATTCAAGATTACTGTCAAAAACCTAGTACAGCTGACCCTTTAACACGGGTGTGAACTGGGCAGGTCTGCTTGATACATATAGTACAGTACTGTAAATTCTTTCTTCCTTACGATTTCCCTAATAGCATTTTCTTTTCTCTGCTTCCTCCATTGTGCAAATACAGTATATAGTACATATAACATACAAACTATGAGTTAATCAACCATTTATGTTATCAGTAAGGCTTTACGTCAATAGTAAGCTATAAGTAGTTAAGTTTTTTGGGGGGGTCAAAAGTTCTGTGCAGGTTTTCAACGTCCTGTGGGTGCTCCTAACCCCTGCATTGTTCAAGGGTCAACTGCAATTGTTCCTGCTTGCACATACAATAGAACAGTTTTGCAATCTACCTTTAAATAAATTGTCTCCCAAAGCCTCAAAAACTTAAAAGACTGAGGCACCTGAGTGGCTCAGGTCATGATCTCTCAGTCTGTGAGTTTGAGCCCAGCATCAGGCTCTGTGCTGACAGCTCAGACCCTAGAGCCTGCTTTGAGCTCTGTATCTCTCTCTCTCTCTCTCTGCCCCTCCCCCACTCGTACTGTTTTTCTCTCTCTCTAAAATGAATAAATATTAAAAACAAATTTTTAAAAAAGAACTTAAAAGACTACACAAATTCAGCACCAAACCTAACTTCCATTATTTTAGTAACACAGAAGCAAAGCCATCTTATAGTCACAATGGTTTTAATGAGATGCTATCTTATAAACATTCAAAAACCCAAACCACTCAAATTCAACCAACCCTTTAACAGGGTATCTGGGGTACTGTTGCCTTAACAACACTAGCCCATTCTCTGGAGGCAGCTCTATTAACTACTCCTGCTACCATATTCCATAGAGAGGTATTAGCAAGAATATTGGTTTCCCTAAGTTCCTCTTCATGAGAGTGATGAGGCCTCGAGAGAAACATGGTCTCAACAGGAGTAAAGGGATGAGAGGGCTCAAAACACCCTATCATCTGTCTTTTCAGATAAGAATGCAGAGAACACAACCTTCAGCAGCCATGTTTTTTTTTTAAAAAGTACATGCAGCATATTTAGAATTCAGCTGTGTCACATCAGACTTACTGTTGGGAAGTGGATCATGAACAGAATCCAAAAATAACAGCCATTAAAGACCTAGCAACCAAAACATGTTTACGTATCCATTGAAAGCCCGGTGGTTTTGATTATATGGTGGAGAGCATAATCCACTAGTCTATTTTAGGTGAATTTTCCTTTCACCTTCCCTTAACATTAAGGCATAAGATGATTTCTGAGTTTAGGGTACATCGGGTAAAGTTCGGGCAGAGAACAGATACTGAAATCATGCAAGATTCACATAGCTCTTGTCTGCTGGTTGGTTTTTTAAGGATCGGTCTCTTGAATTATAATTTGCTTTCATTCCTTCTTCCTCTAAGTGGTAGAAGCCACTGATTTTTGAGGCTTCTATGGGAGTTAGTTCTAAACCATGTCTTGTAAAAATTATCATGGTCCTTATTGCCAATCCTGGAATTTATGTAGTCTTTTTTTTTTAATTATTATTCTACCATTTCTGGAATTAAAAAATTGAATCAATGACAGTGGATTATAAATAGCTTGAAGGCCTCAAAGTGGCTCCAAGATGAAACCATTTTTAAGGGATATAAGGAAGTTGGATAACAGGCCAAGGGTAGTTTGCTTTTCCAAATTTATCTTCCCTGCCAGATTTCCACTATTTCATATAATAGAAAGCAACCACAGTAAAGTAAGTCTTGCAGATATCCTACTCTAGAGTTAAATTTTACTTAGATATTGGGAGAAACTTGGAAGAAGACTAAATATAACTAAAGAACTACAATTTTACTTGATCATAAAGTTCTGACATGCAAAGGAGGTAAAAGGATGAATCACATTACCTTCAAAGACTTAAGCCGTAGTTTTCTATCCTTTTCTATGAAACAAGTAACTCGAATCCAAAAGAAGATACTCATCTCCCTGAGTACCATGTTCACTGAAGGGGAAAAAACCCTTCGGGACTTATACTAGAGGCTATAATGAGTCCTAACAACCAAAATACCAGCAGACAGTTCAGAAATGAGGAAGAATAGGGGAAGGAAAAGGCTTACAATAAACTGTACTCAACAATACAAACGGAACCGAAGTAAAAAGTCCTACTGTTTTTACTATCTCTAGCCCAAAAAGTGCAAAACAAAAAGAGACAAACACAAAACCCTTTGGGACCTCACAAATTTCAGTGAAAACTACTCTTTTCTGATAGACAGTCTAAAGAAACCTATTTAAAAATAAAATAAAATAAAATAAAATAAAATAAAATAAAATAAAATAAAATAAAAAGAAACCTATTTAAACCTTCTTTCTTCAGAGAGCTCGAGATGATTTTCCATTTTAATTTCTTTAAGTCTTTGTCCAGGTAGTTTTCAGCATACAACATATAATAGGGGCACTGAGTAGCTTAAACCATAAATGAAGAAAAATAAATGTAAGTATGAGAAAAATAAATCTTTTCACCAAAAATGCATATTTTTAAAGCAAGGTAAGTGAAAAGGGTGCTAGGTATCAATTAGGGAAATCACAGTAACTACTGTTATCAACACATACACACCCCAAAATTTGAAGGGATCAAGTTAAGATATACATATATTCTAACACAGCTGTCTGAAAAGTGAAACAAATTTACCCATTTCTCAGGTGGCTTCTATTGTAAAAGAATAAAACATAAATCACATTGGGAGAAACATCCAGTCAACCAAAGTTGAAAACTCTGACAAGGAAGGAAATATACCCTATGATGCTGAATACTTCAGAATATGATGGCTTTTTTAGTCTTCTCAGAAATTTTCAGCATTTACTGGAATATGGAATCACCCTTCTGCCCATTCCTTGTCACCACCCCCATCCCATTCACCTCTCAAATTCCAATTCCTAGGAATCTCCGGAACTTAACTCTCTCCTTTTTGTCTAGGCATTTACAATGTTTAATAGAACTAGTCTGCAATCTCACATACCACCAGTAAGTGTCACTGGGCAGTCACATGGCATATTCCTAACTGAACAGAAATTCAACCCTTCGGGTTTCATAAAATCAATTCATGAAGGCAGATAAAACTTTCTTTGTATTACTTTCTTCATCCTTTGTGGAACATGGCAGGATAGGGAAGGGTCTAGGAAGAAGAGTTAAGAAGGTGCAAAATGGGGAGGAAAAAAAAAAAGCAACTTGAACAAAATTACTTTATTAAAAAAAGCATATAATGAAAAATATCTGACACAAAATGTACACATATGCAAGTAATAACATGGCAGCTGACACACAGAACAAGGCATTTCATGGCGTAACAGACGGAAAATGGCTGAGAAATCTCGTAGTTTATATAATGCCGTGAGATCTCAGGTTCTACACCGGATTTGCCTTTCCTGCATAGACAGATATCTGCCTTAGCTACCAGCAATGATTTTCTGGATCAACAGTCAAAAGAAACTTTTTTTTTTCTTATTTAAAAAATCCAACAGACTCCAGCAAATTACGTTTCACGATGAACGGGTAACATTCTCCACTGCCTATTCTAAATATGTTAAGGAGACTTTTATATCCATTGAAGGCTGAGGCAAAGATATTTCTAAACTTGTTTTGTATTTAGATGGATAGCTTTATAAAGGAAGAGAGAGCAACATGTATTCCTCAACACTGTGTGTCGGGAAACAAACACCAGCAGAATAACAATATGAAAGAGAGCAAGGCAGATTTCATTACGGCAGAGTGCCTACACTTCCTCATAACATGGATTTACACACTGCAAATCCTCTGATCTGATTACCTCCAGTGATCACGTAAAATACCGGCTTTAAACTCTTTGCCTTAGTGATAAAACAGCCACTTTGATTCACAACGAGACATTCACAATAAAGTATATTGTAAACGTACCTGTCCACAGCCCGGGGCATTGCACACAAACGGTCTGTCGTCTCCCATATTTCATATAGCAGAGCGGAGCTGAGGAGGGGGAGGCAGGGGGGAAAAGTTATGTTAAATACGCTGGAGTTAAAAAAAAGTGCTTCAAAAATATCAAGCCTAGAAACAGGTGTTCCAAGAATGCTGTCTATCAAAGCTATAAACACAGGCTACTTTGGGGAGACCCATTAGACAGGTGGCATATGATCTACCGCGCCCCAACTGAAACTTTTAATTAGAAAAATTTAGACCTCAATAGTCAAGGAATTTCAGACGTTTTACTAGTTTTTCCCCTCTTTCTGCTACAGTATATAACACGCTCCTCTAGTCTACTGAATTACAACCAGTGCGGTTCCCTATGTCAATAAATCCACAGAACATTCGATGCGGAAGCCATATTTCTGAACTAGAGAAGACCAAAATTTGTCATTTAATTAATTAAGGGATTATAGGAGGGGTGCTCCATTTTACAGGGCTATAATCTGGCTCCCTGGTGTATAAACTACGAGACTGTTGGCAAGGGCCGTTTATCCCAGATTATTGCCAAAGAAAACAAAGCACCCATCCTATTGGGCTACACGGGAAATGATTTTCATTAATAAAAAAATAAAAATAAAAACCTTCTCTCCCCACTGGGAGCCTCCTTCTCCCCCCACCAACCGTCTGTGGCAAATGGAGAAATATCGGTGCCCTTCCCCCTCTAATTCTATTTATGGCTAGGTTTTTAAAAGCAGCAATAAAACAAATGTCGACTCTTTGGGGGTTTACTGGGTGAATGTGTTCCGGCTGTTTGTGCTGCTCTCGGCCAGAGTTCTTGGGCTGCTCTGTTGCACCCAACAGATGTATGCTGCTGCAGGGGATAAAAGAAATGGCACTAAAAGGCATCACCATCCATCCTCTCTATTTCTCTGAAGAATTTAACAGGGCTTCCACTGTTGTTGTTTTTTAATTATTGAAGCTAAACTCTTGAAATGTTGATCGACATTCTTTGTCAAAGAACAGTAATTCTAATCTGAATGTGTTGGGGGAAATTTCTCTTTCCCAACCAGGAATAAAAACAGAGGTGGAGATGGACAGGACGAGAACTGCAAATCATAGGAAAAATATTCCGAAAAGACAAGCAGTGTTTTGAAGGGGTGGGGGAAGGGCACAAAAATAGTCTTCAAAGAATAAACTCCTAAAGGACATTTTTGAACATCCTCCTACAGGAAAGAAAGGTGTATAAAAGAACATTAACAAGGGAAGATGAAAGAGGAAGACCTATAATTTGAATATGCCTAGAAACAACATCCGAACTGTAACCAAATTCAAATTTTTATCTTGGAGATAAACCAAAGGTCAGAGTTAACCTCACTCAGGTCTCCATTAAAATAAACGTTAAAATGCTAGACTGAATTTGGTAATCAGAAAACCATGTTTAAAACTCAGAGGGTAGCTAGGTAACATCTCTCCTACTCTCTCAAGACTCACTCTAGGGTTGGAAACCAGTATTTCTGGTAGTCTGATCAGTAATTCCACAACTAATCAGTGTTCAAAATTGTGGGGTGCCCCATAAAATAGAAAGGGCTTCTTTAGTCATCTTTCAGTGTGATAGGTACAGGGTCTAACTATGAAGGAAACTGATGCTGCAGCATTGCTGTAATGGAAGAGAGCCTGTATGTACATAGGTGTACACAGATTTATATCACATTTAGCCAGGATAAATTGCTTCAATAAATTCTGTTCCTAGGAGAAGCCAGCTCAAGCTGATGATTGGGTACTGAGAAAATGAGAGCTTTATTCTTCTTCACACAGCCCCAGGACAAGGGGGTTTTCTGGTGTGTTTGTTTTAAATACATGATGATTTTTCTTTTTTTTTTTTAGCACTTTCTGGAACTATGACATAGGGCAAAAAATAAGGACGAGTAAATAAAAGTAAATAAATACAAAGACCAAGGCCATTATGACTGAAAATGCAGAACATTTCTGGAAAACAATTCATCTCTGGAAAAATTCCTAACTGCTGGGCTGGAGATAATTTCACTTCCTAGACCCCAAACCTGCTTTCTTAATATAATCACAAAATGAGAATTTTATTTCAACAAGGTCCTCTAACAGATTTTCAACCAGGAATAAAACTACAAGGGCTAGAGCAGACATAACATAAGGAACCAGGCAAGGTTCCTTACTTTTGCCTTGGTTCTGTTATTTGAGGCTAAATTTTCTGTCTTCTGCCTACAAGAGGAAAAGGGTGCTTGCTGGCTGAGGAGGTAGGGCAGCGCTGGCACAGAATGGGACTGAATAAACTCTGCAACAATTTCCCTCAAACCACAAAATTCAAAATTTAACTTGATTTTCTTGGTTTTGTACAATCACATCACACTATATGGCTTCCAAATTTTATTTAACTGCATCCTTACTAGGAAATAGAAATGAAAAATCATGACTTTCTAAAAGAGAACAAAAGGCAAATACCAAGTTGAGGGAAAAGTATTAAATGTAACAGAAGCAAGCATTTTCATTGCTCTTAAAATACTGAAATCGGACAATCACTAACTGGGATTTCCTGCTTCCTTCCCACTTTACTGGCTTTTGTTTTGCCATCTTCACCAAAAGAAGGATCACAATGGGAGGAAGAAGGCCCTCTTTCCTAAATGCCCACAATTATTCTTAAATCATTCCTCAGTCTCTTGCTCTTTTTCATTTCCATTATTCTTGTTTTTTTACTTCAAAGTGATTTGTCTTTTAAAAAAATATTTAGCAACAACAACAAAGATCTGTTCTCCCTCTTAAAAAAAAAAGTATAGGGGTGCCTGCGTGGCTCAGTCGGTTGAGGGTCTGACTTCGGCTCAGGTCATGATTTTGGCGGTTCATGGGATTGAACCCCGTGTTGGGCTCTGTGCTGACAGCTCAGAGCCTGGAGCCTGCCTCAGATTCTGTGTTTCCTTCTCTCTCTGCCCCTCCCCCGCGCTCGTGCGCGCGTGTGCGCGCGCGCGCGCGCTCTCTCTCTCTCTCTCTCTCAAAAACAATAAACATTAAAAAAAAAATCCAGCTTACATCTTTTTAATTCCCAGTCTGCTGCATCAATCGCTACATATTGAAAATGCGTTGCTTATTTCTATTTGATACTTAAATCTCACATGAGAGTTCAAACTGATGCCTTCTCAAAAGTGAAAAACAACACATTTCTTTAGTATAAACAGACTGAGACGAAGGTGAAATCTTGAATAATGATGCTGCCATTCACTAGAATTTAACTCATGGCCCTTTTGTAACTGTACTACTTGACAAGCAGATCACGTGTCTGGGCATGACACTCAAGTCTGCTGTCTGCTCCTTGATCTATTCCTCAGGATGCAACGCAAACATTTTATAGAACTAACCAATAAATGAAAGGCGAAGGATACATGTATTTAGAGGCACTTCCAAGAGGAAGTGAGATGCTTTCAGAGGACATCACAGTACAGGAAAGCAAAGATGCTGAAAAAGGCTATCCTAGAGGCCAAGTCTGCAAAAGGAAAAGGTTCATGTACTAGAGTCACAAGAATGCATACATGATAAAAATGACTATTTACTCAAAAGACAAAGTTATCTGAATGCTGGGAGAGAAGTGAGGAAACTCCAAAGTTCAGAGACTGATTTTTATTAACTGGGATAATTTAATAAAATCTATGTTAAATAGTTTTGATAGAATCAGAAGTATATCCTAAAATGATCAATGCGCAAATAAAGAAAACTGATTCTCTATGTGTGTGTGTATATATACATATATATAGGCATATCTATCTTTTTTTCTTCTTTTTTAATAGAATGAGGGTGGAATCTGTCACAGAGGACTACAAAGTTAGTTCTCTGGACTCAGGTGTAATGTGATTATTTCTTTAGTAACCAACTGCTGTTCATAAAATGGCCCAACTTTAGTAAGGAATAAAAGCCATGTACAAACACACCAAGGCCCTGTTCTTAGGTTCCTAATAACAAAAAGCAGATACTGCGAAGTATACAAAATGAGAACATACTAATATCAAAGAACATTAATATCAAAAATTCATGAAAATCTAGAAAAGGTTCAGACTAGCTATCATTCATTCATTCAAAAAAACACTACTTAGGAACTACTAAGTGCCAGGCAAAGTGGACATAAAAAGAAAAAAACATGGGCACCTGGGTGGCTCAGTCAGTTGCGCATCAACTTTGGCCCCGGTCCTGATCTCACAGATGGTAGGTTCACATTGCACATTGGGCTGACTGCTATCAGCACAGAACCCACTTAGGATCTTCAGTGCCCCTCTCTCTGCCCCTCCTATTTGCACTCTCTCTCTCTCTCGAAAATAAACATTTTTGGGGGTGCCTGGGTGGCTCAGTAGGTTAAGCGTCCGACTTCGGCTCAGGTCATGATCTCACGGTTCATGGGTTCGAGCCCCATGTCGGGCTCTGTGCTGACAGCTAGCTCAGGGCCTGGAGCCGGCTTTGGATTCTGTGTCTCCCTCTCTCTCTGACCCTTCCCTGCTCACACTGTCTCTATCTCTCTCTCAAAAATAAATAAAACATTTAAAAAAACCCACATTTTTAAAAAAGGCAATAATCCTTTGCAAAAAGAAAAAAGAATCTTTCACTCATCTGTGTCAAAGAAAAACTAGAGCTGAACAGCGGTTAAAGCAGTTAAAAAAAAAAAGATTTTATTCAGAACTATTATAATTGGGGAAAAGAGACCTCAGTGCAGAACCGGGCTCAATTCTAACTACATCATGGGCAAGTCGAAATTTATAGCCAAGAACAATGGTAGGGGTTAAATGGACAGAAAATTACTAAAAGGCAATTATCAGGACAAAGGGGGATTCTGGCTAAACTGACCTAGTAAGATTTTTTTAAACGTTTATTTTTGAGTGGGGGAGGGGCAGAAAAAGAGGGGGACGGGATATGAAGCGGCTTTGTGAAGACAGCAAAGGGGCTCAAACTCACAAACCAGTGAGATCATGACCTAAGGCAAAGTTGGAAGCTTAACCAACTGAGCCACCCAGGGCCCCAAATTCTTGCTAAAGACAGGTCAGAATTATCACATATAACCCAGGGGATTGTGAAGGATGAAGAACCTGATCAGATATGAGGGTAATCAGATATCGAAGGGGGAGGGTTGCTGCTAAAACTGGATCTTACAAGAAAGTACACAAACGAGCCTAAAAGACGGTTCTGGAAATCTGACTAAAGTTTGGTCAAAGAATCTTTGTCAACTGGCAGGAGAGATGCCACTAAGTGGTAAGAATGATGGCTTAGCTTAATTTACAAGTTCAATTAGTCAGAGATTGATCAGTGTACATATTAGACCCCTTGCTATTTCTTATTCTTTGTTGGTCATTTATCAAATTCCTTTGCTAGCCAATTCCAGAGTATAGACAAGAGCACACAAAAGAGGGATTAAAACTCTTGGTAAAAGGGGCACCTGGGTGGCCCAGGCAGTTAACCGTCCAACTCATGAATTCGGTTCAGGTCGGCTCAAATCATGATCTCATGATTCATGAGACTGAGCCCTGCGTTGGGCTCTGTGCTGACAGCTCAGAGCCTTTGTGGGATTGTCTCTCCCTCTCTCTCTCTCTCTGCCCTTCCCCTGCTTGCATGTGTGCACTCTCTCTCTAACTAAACATTAAAAAAAATAAAGACTAAAGTCTAAGGGCGCCTGGGTGGCTCAGTCGGTTCAGTGTCCAACTTCGGCTCAGGTCATGATCTCACGGTTCGTGGGTTCGAGCCCCACATCGGGCTCTGTGGTGACAGCTAGCTCAGAGCCTGGATCCTGTTTCAGATTCTGTGTCTTCCTTCTCTCTCTGACCCTTACCTGCTCATGCTGTCTCTCTCTCAGAAATAAACAAAACATTTAAAATACAAAAGACTGAAGTCTAATGACAAAGTACTTTACAACTACTTTGTGCCTAAGGCACTTGATGTGACTTAGTACAACCAACTAACTCTATGCTTTCCTTACCATTAAAATAACATAGAGGAGGCTCCATAGTTTTTGGTTAGAGTGTTAAAAAATTGGGAGAAGGAAGGTACTTGTCAAATTAACTCTTCACTGGCCCTTGAAAACAAAACCTAGGCCAGAGCTGTTAAGATATATTTTCAAGTATAGGGGTGCCTGGGTGGCTCAGTCGGTTAAGCGTCCGACTTCGGCTCAGGTCATGATCTCATGGCTCGTGGGTTCGAGCCCCACGTCACCTCTGTGCTGACAGCCAGCTCAGAGCCTGGAGCCTGTTTCAGATTCTGTATCTCCCTCTCTCTCTGACCCTCCCCTGTACATTCTCCTATTCTCTTTCTCTCTCTCTCTCAGAAATAAATAAAAAAATAAAATAAAAAGATGTTTTCAAGTATAAAAGAATGCAGTAGAGAGGGCATCTTATCTCTATATAAAACTTTTGGGAGTATATATTTGAACAAAGGTTCTGGAAAGCCATTTGGCAATATTTATATTAAGGGTCTTAAATGTTTTACATTCTTTGAACAAATCATTCAGGACTTTATTCTGAGGTTAAAGCTCAAAACATGGACAACTTATGTATTAAAATGTTCATCATAGTCCTACTTATAACAAGAAAAGAACAGAAATTAAACGTTTAAGAAGAATGGATAAATATAAATTAAGATACTGCCTTACAAGAGACTATATTTAAGTTGTTAAGAATAACATTTCTGAAAGCTATTTAATGACATGAGAAAATGCTATACATTCTGTAGGGGGGGAAAAAGCAGGCTATCAAATTGTATATGTGGGGCACCTGGGGGGCTCAATTGGTTGGGTGCCCAACTCACGCTCAGGGCAAGCTCTCTAGGTTCATGAGCTTATAGGTTGCAATGGGCTCTCTGCTGTCAGCAAGGAGCCTGCTTCTGATCCTCTGTAGCCCTCTCTCTCTGCCCCTCCCCCGCTTATGCTCATGTGCTCTCTCTCAAAAATAAAATAAACATAAAAAAAATTTGGGGGGCGCCTAGGTGGCTCAGTCGGCTGGGCATCCAACTTCAGCTCAGGTCATGATCTCTCTGCTTGTGAGTTCAAGCCCTGCGTCGGGCTCTGTGCTAACAGCTCGGAGCCTGTAGCCTGCTTCTGATTCTAGGTCTCCCTTTCTCTCTCTGCTCCTCTCCCACTCCCACTCTGTTTCTTTCTCTCAAAAATAAAAAAATGTTAAAAAATTTTTTTAAAGAAAGAAAATTTTAATATGAATAAATAAATAGATTGCACATGCACCATAATTCCAAATCTATAAAAAAGAAAACAAAATTTTAGGGGTGCCTGGCTGGCTCAGCCAGTAGAACATATGACTCTGCTACTCTTGATCTCAGGGTCATGAGTTCAAGCCCTACAATGGGTGGACAGCCTACTGAAAAAAAAAAGTAAACAAAATAAAAGCATAGAAAAAGACAAGGGAATTAGCATCTAATGTCAATAATGGTTATCTCTGGGTAATGGTATTCCAGGTGATTTTGTTTTCTTCTTTGTGCCTTCAGAATTTTCCAAAGTCTACAATGATCACAGATTGCTTTTAATAAAAATACATAATATGATGTAATCTAATAAAAAAGTGCTGATCTGCATGACTTAAAAAAAACATGTCTAATGAGTTTTAAAAAGGCCCACATCTGCTAGACTATTCCAAAATACCAAACAGCATATTTACAAATCATACAAGGTTGTTCATTCTCTACTACAAACAGAACCAACTGACAAATTAACAAATTCAAAATGGACTACCAAAAAAAATCTTTCTAAAATTATAAACTAACCGCTTCATATAGAAACAGACACGGTGGAAACTTAAACATATCGATACAAAGGGTAATCAAGCAGTTCAAGATAGTTCCTCCTTTGTTACCTTCAAGGACCCATTTTCAGAATCCTATGAACGCTCCTTAAGAACTAGTAATACTTACATTAAACACTTAGAAATTGCCCCAACCATCTATCACAAAGAGAATAAAGAGCTGAAACCAAGTTTAGCAGGTACTGAATGCCTTTCAGCCCAGCTATAAACAAGCTAAAAAGTTTAGATAGGCACCCAAACAGAGCTCTATGGGCTCCATTCCCTTATGATATTAAAAAGAAAGAAATTATATACAAACAGTTCTCTTCCAAGAACATAACTTTGGATACCAAGTTTCAGACTCTAAGATAATTTAGCTGCTGCCAAACAAAGAATACAAACACCAAAAATCTCTACCACAGCAGTCTCAACATTTGATTCTCCATAGGATGCCCGGTGCTGCTGTGATTTGGATTATATATAGAAAATTGATTTAAGGAAAAGATGCCAATAAACATACGAACCGTGAGACTTTAATGCATGTTATGTGAGTTTCAGAAAACAAAGACTCAAATTTTACTAGGCAGTAGATTATTCAAGAATTGAAATTTCTCTTCACAAATTCTGAGTTTGTTTTCCACTGTGTTATTTAGCATAAAAACAGTTTAGCATGTGTTATTTCACTAGTAAATAAACCAACTGCCCCAAAAGAACTATATAGAAAGCACATACATCATTATAATCTTAAGCTAAGTTGCCTTACTGTTTTATATCTGGGTAAAAACACAAAGTATAAAAGCACTTTGCTAACTAACAGACTGGAAAACTGAGGTACAGAGCTATAAAAAAAATAGGCAAAAAACCTCAAGAGGTTGAGGTTGGCCTGAATCCTAGTTACCTATTTTCATACACCTCAAAGAAAATATAAAAATGGACAGCACATCTTTTTAGAGCTCCTGAAAGTTGTATATTGTATAACTTGTATATTGTATAACTACTTCCAGCTGAATTGCGTATTTCCAAAAGTTTACATACAGCTGTTTCTTATGTTTATTATATAAGTGAACGTCCAGAAATAAGAATTTGAGGGACTATAAGTTCCTGAAGCATTATTTTTGTCTAGGAAAATTAAATAATGTTATAGTTTTAACATTAAGTATATTTTATTATAAAGTTTTAAAATTTATAATCCAGTTCTAGTATATGTCAAGGATTTGCCAATTTCAGTTCGTGAGCCAAATCCAGCCTGCCACCTGTTTTTGTACAGCCCACAAGCTACGAATGGTTTTTACATTTTTAAATGGTTGAAAAAAATCATAAAAAGAGTATTTCAGAACACATAAAAATTATATGAAGTTTGGGGCACCTGGGTGGCTCAGTAGGTTAAGCGTTCGATTGGCTCAGGTCACGATCTCATGGTTCGTGGGTTCGAGCCCCATGCTGGGCTCTGTACTGACAGCTTGGAGCCTGGAGTCTGCTTTGGATTCTGTCTCCCTATCTCTGTTCCTCCCCCTCTCGTGCTCTCTCTCTCTCTCAAAAATAAACATTAAAAAATATATTAAAAATTTAAAATTTATATGAAGTTCAAATTTTAGTGTCCACCCAAGCTCATCCTCTGCATGTTGTCTATGGCTACTTACATGCTACAATGGCAGAGTTGAGTACTTAACAACACAGACCTCACGCCTGCAGAGCCTAACATATTTACTCTCTGGCCTTAGTTTGCAAACTCCTGATATTTAACTATTCATATTTAACTATTATGAATTAAAATACATGATTAATTAGGAGATCTCAATTATAAGAAATGTCAGAGTATATGTGTTAATCATTAATAAGAACTTTTATGTGACTATTCAACTAATTTCTTTTTATTTGACTACAAAATTTTAGAAATTAGTTTTCTATTTTCTTTAAGTAATCTCTGCACCTAACATGGGGCTCAGATTCACAACCCCACGGTCAAAAGTCATATGCTCTTCTGTTTGAGCCAGCCAGGCACCCCAGAAATTAGGTTTTCTTAAAATAAGGTTAATTAAGCTAGCTCTATAGTTCCCAATCTTTAGCACAGTCACCGGGGCACCTTGAAAAATGCTGATTCCTATGCTTCCTGGATTCTCTTGGCTTTGGGACCCAAGAATCTACACTCTAAAAAACATCCTGGGTAATTCCAATGCAAATGGTCAGTAACCCAGCCTTTGAGAGGCACTAAAATGGTTGGAAAGCTTACAGTTCTTTCATATAGTAAACGGGTGTATTTTTCCAGTTTGTACTAAAAGTGGGGTGCAGAGATGTCCATAGATCCCTGAGACCCTTTCAGAGGGCTGTTCAAGACATACATGAGTAAATGATCTATTTAAAGGGCAAGATAGGCTAATTCATTTTAATGTAATAAAGTATTGAAAGTTCACAGATGTGGTTTCAGATTTTACACAATAAGTAACCTTTAAGAAACTACTACATTTTTTATTACATTTGATACATTTTGGATTCTGGTATAGCATCAAAGAAAGCTCATCTACAATTATCTGAAAAGACTCTTTCCTTTTCCTATTAAGTATCACTGTGAGTCCAGGTTATCCTCATATACTTCAACCAAAACAACATATTGTAACAGACTGAATGCAGAAGCAGATATAAGAATCCAGCTGTTTCCTATTAAGCCTGACGTTAAAGAGATTTGAAGCCCTTCTCCTAAATGTTTTTGACACTATAATACAGTTATTTATGCTGTCATTTAAAAATAATATTTTTTTCGGGGTGACTCAGTTGGTTGAACGTCCAACTCTTGATTTCAGCTCAGGTCATGATCCTGGGGTCATGGGATCGAGCCCTACAAAGGACTCAGTGCTGAGCATGGGGCCTGCTTGGGATTCTCTTTCCTCTTTGGCCCTTCCACTCCCCCCCACCACTCACTCAAGCACACTCTCTCTATAAATAAATAAATAAAACAAGATTTAAAATAAAATAAAATTTTTTTTCAATTTCTCCATTTTAACTTCTAATATGGTCAATATCAATACATATAACTAAGACAAACCAAAGCCCTCTGGAGTCCCCAACAATTGTGAAGAATATAAAGGGATAGGATAGGTACTGAGACCAAAGGCAGTTTGAAACCCACTGCTTTAAGAAATAAACAAACAGTAGAATACCTTGGACTGATCAAGGAGAAGGTTAAAATTAATTTCTGGATTTCGAGCTCTGACATGCAGGGACAGGTTTCAAAAAAAGGAGCCAGCTTAAATAGACCAAATAGTTTTGTAGCAAATGACTGAAAACAGATGGGAGTGAGATTTAGGCTGAATCTTAAGTTAGGCAACACATGGCCAAAGCTTAGAACCTATCTGGAAGCAGCTTCATATAGACAACTACTTGACTAGAACTTTTTCTTAAGTCTCTCTAGGCTTTTGGAGAATTCATGGAACTATTTTGAGCTATCCTCAGAAATGTTAATAAAGCAAAAACAAAGAAGCAACAACTTGCTAAGCAGGAAGCAGAGTTAGAAATAACTAGAGAACATTATACCTATCTATGTTTGGCTTCAATATGCATTTTACGAGTCAAAAAATTCCTGGAAAATGGTAAGCTGTCAAAAATCTAATGTTGTGTTTGGGTTTTTTCCTACTCATTTTAAGATAAAGTGTCATCGCCAAAACAATAAACCAAAAGCAGTCAACCCCCAAACACTAATCTTTTAATTTTTTTAATGTTTGTTTATTTTTGAGAGAGAGAGACAGAGTTCAAGTGGGGTAGGGGCAGAAAGAGAAGGAGACACAGAATCTGAAGCAGGCTCCAGGCTCTGAGCTGTCAGCACAGAGCCTGATGCTGGGCTGGAACTCACGAACTGAGAGGTGACTTAAACCAAAGTCGGACGCTTAATCCACTGAGACACCAAGGAGCCCCAAAACACTAATCTTTAAGGATAAACTTAACATCTTCATGGACTTATTAAATTTTTATGGACTTAATTTAAACAGACTGCAAACAACAACAAATCTGATAGATTTTAACATTAAACCCCAGTATGAGGTCAGTCCTAGGTAAGAAATCGCTACGGTATCTCATAATGACAATCATGGCAATGCTTAGAAACTGTCGAGGGAAAAAAAAAAACTATTTTCCAAGACTGTCTACAGACTGCCACACAGTGCTCTGTTTGGGGGTATTCTAATGCTCAATGACTGGCTTTCAACAGTCCCAAACACGGATGCATAAAATATCAGCAAACTACTGCTCGCCTAAAACTTAAAAAAATAAAGAAAATGGTACTACAGGAGACAAGTTAGTACCAGAAATACCGTGTTAAATAAAACCAACATGGTGTTACTCAAGTTTGATAAAGCTTAAATAAACATTACTGGCAAGAAACTTGGTGCTAACACAAATCATTTACAGCAGTCATATGCTCTATTCAATAAATCACCCTGTTTTTATAATATAGTCAGGCATATTCCTATTCAAAAAGAATGATTATGCTCTATTTTTTAATGTGAAAAAATGTAATTTTTCTACTGCATGGTAAATTTTAAGCCCCAAATACAATATGACCAATTTAGCATATAAATCTTTGTCCATTATGTCAGCAAGAAGCACTATACCAGATAAGATATTAATAGGTAATTCCACTCAAAACAAGTTGGATTTTGTGAGAAGGTGGGGCTATGTCAAAACAACAATGTCCCACGGAGGCCCAAGCCACAAGTGACTTTTTAAGCTAAGTCATGGCTCTTGTTAGACCTTCATAAATTGGTATTTATTTTTAAAAACTGATTTTTTTAAGAATAAACACAGTATTGAATAGAAAAGGGAAACTGTTTTTTATTAAGTAAACTCTACCCCCGATGTGGAGCTCGAACTCACAACCCCAAGACCGACTGAGCCAGCCCTGTGCCCCGAAAAGAGAAACTTTATACACGCTCAGGTTTCAAATATATGAGAACATTTAAAATTAAAATCATCAAAAGATGAGAAAAAGTGAACAAAGTGAAATTGTGAGTTTGTAATGAGCTTTGTGCTCCTACCTATTAAGTGTTCTTAGACCCTGCACAAGACTACTGTAGTAACTCACATTTGCCTTAGCTGGGAATCTTTCCTAGGTGTCTGCCGACAAAGCTTTAAAAACTACATAACAAATTCATCTTTTCATAAAACTTTCCCTGAAATACAACACTCATCCTTCCTCTCTAAGGAAGCCAAGCAGTATACATTTACTTTCAAAAGTAAACTGAGTTTTCTTCATTGTTTACAGGCATTGGGTTTATTATTCAAATTCCTCCCCCACCCAAAGGTTCTAAATAAATGGGTAAACAAGAGAAGGAAAGGAAACAAAATACTACGACTTAACGGGAAGGAAAAAAAAATTCTTTCAATACAAAGTGTCCACCAGGGAAATTCTGGAAAGAAAATATCATGATGAAATATTTTAAGACATGAAATGACCCCAATGCAAAGTATTCCTTGTTGTTGACTTTTCTGCATGTGTGTTTTTTTGTTTCTTTGTTTGCTCAAAGGAGCTATTTCTTGTCATTTATGTTTCGTACTTTTTGTTTAGCCATTCCCATTGGGTCAGGAGAACCATTTCAATTTCATTTTCTTTACAGTCTATTTCTCTTCCTGATTCTTCAATAGTAAGTTCTTTGATCTGAGTTTCTATTTATGAATGTTTGGACTGGAAAGGACCTTGAGGGGTCGTCAAGTCTATCTTTCTGCTTTCCAGGAGAATTTGTAACTGAACAATCTTAGATGGATGAGAAGCTGTCAAAAAAAAGACGCATCCTGTCCCTAACAGCATGCCACTTTATTCCACACAGACATTTCCATTCACAATTTGCAATTTTCTAAAAGTGAAAGTAAAAATTACAACCCCAAAAGAGGAAGGTGCTTTAAAAACGCATTTATCAGCTAAAACTGCTCAAACATAAATTCAACTATCGGGTCTAAAATTAACACAGAGGAAAGCTGTTGGCTGCCAACATCGTCTTTAGTCCCTAGAGACGTCTTCTGATGTTCTGGCTTATTTCTAGCACAATTTTACCTATAGTACAAAACATGACAAACAGCCCACCACGTCAATAAACCATAATTATAAATGTCAATTGTGTGTCTGTATGTGCGTGCACACGTGGTGTTCTTTTTTTCTTACAGGTGGTGTAGGTTTTTATTCCAAACAGAAAATGAAAATTCAGGTCTAATCTGGAGGTGTCAATATTACGGGGCAGCTACAAAATAACGGTTACATGAGCAATAGTTTAATTTTTTAATACATAACTTAAAATGTTGGGGGAATGGGGTGCCTGGGTGACTTAGTTGGTTAAGCGTCCAACTGACTCTTGATTTCAGTTCAGTTCATGATCTCACGGTCCTGGGACCTAGCCCCACACTGAACTCAGTGCAGAGCGTGAAGACTGCTTGGGATTTTCTCTCTTTCTTTTTCTCTCTCAAAAATAAATACTTAAAAATGAAGGAATGAATGAATGAATGAATAAAATGTTGCAGGAATGACATTTCTTCCTAAAAGTTTCTAAAACAGAATTTCACCTGATGACAAAAAAATCCAACTATGAAGAAACACTGTTAATCATTCTAGAACTGTTTAAAAAATAAATAAAAAATAAAGCAGGACCAGCAATGTTGGAAATGGGAGGGAAATTACAGTTAAAAAATAGGGGCCTTATTAAACAGATGGCTTATGAACAACTGGCAAGTAATGCAGTGATCTGTAAACACTAGCATAACATAGCTAGATAGCAACTAATGTCTAACTTCATTTCATTAAAAAACAATTTTTTTTAATGTTTATTTTTGAGAGACAGAGAGACAAAATGTGAGCAGGGGAAGGGCAGAAAGAGACACAGACACAGAATCTGAACCAGGCTCCAGGCTCTGAACTGTCAGCAAAGACCCAGGCCTAGGGATCGAAATCAGCTTGAAATCACGAACTGTGAGATCATGACCTGAGCTGAAGTTGGACGCTTAACCGACTGAGCCACCCAGGAGCCCCTAACTTTATTTCATTTTTTAACAGGTCACTCACTAGCCTAGGAGCTCAGGGATAAGTCAGAGACAATATATTAAGATTTAAGATACCTCTTCATATTTCACAGGAAATTTAGGTTAGATGATAAAACAGTAGGTGGATTCATAATTGAACTTTACCCAAAAGGCTGATTAATGGATGGAGTGCTCATTTACATAGCATCGCTCCACCCTTACTTATTTTTACCAGTGACCTAAAACAAAACCATAGGTATCGTGTTTATGTCATTTATCAAATTTATCTATCAATGATACAAATATGAGGATTTGATATGAGGAATGGCCAAGAGGCTAAATAATATTATTAAGCTAAAACAATAAACCCAAATGAACAAGATGACAAGAACAAGGATAAATTTAAGGCCATCAATTACATTTAAAAAATTACCCAAATTGGGGTGTCTGGGTGGCTCAGTCGGTTAAGCGTCCGACTTTGGCTCAGGTCATGATCTCACACAGTTCGTGGGTTTGTGCCCCGTGTCAGACTCTGTGCTGACAGCTAGCTCAGAGCCTGGAGACTGCTTCAGATTCTGTATCTCCCTCTCTCTATGACCCTCTCCTGCTCATGTTGTCTCTCTCTCTCAGAAATAAATACATTAAAAAAAATTTTTTTAATTACCCAAATTAATGCAATCTTAGACTTTAGGAATAGAGGTACCACGTGCAGCAGAAAAGAGGCCATACTCTCCTTTGCATTTTGTATTGATCAGATTATACCCGAAATGTCATACTTTAGTTCTAGATAAGAAACCCTAAAGATTCAGGTAACGAGTTGATGAGGAGCTTGAACTTTAAAAAGGATCATTTATGGAGTGGCTGAAATAACTTGGGATATCTACACCCAGTAAGAGAAGCCTCTCTTTATGGGACATGACCGGCATCAAATATTTGAAGGGCTACCATGCTGACAAGGAATTAGGTTTATTTATTGTAGCTACAAATGGCAGAACTAAAGAGCTTCAGCACAATGTAAAGAATGTTCTAAAAGTAGGCCTACGGGGGTGCCTGGGTGGCTTAGTCGGTTAAGCGTCCGACTTTCTCTTAGGTCATGATCTCTCGGTTTGTGGGTTCGTGCCCCTCGTCTGGCTCTGTGCTGACTGCCATCTCAGAGCCTGGAGCCTTTTTCAGAGTCTGTATCTCCCTCTCTCTCTGACCCTTCCCTGCTCACGCTGTCTCTCTCTCTCTCCTAGAAATAAATAAAAAGTATTAAAAAATAAAAAAAAAAATAAAAGTAGGCCTCCAGTAATGGAATAGGGTATCTGTGAAGTGGGGATCTCTTCCTTATAACATTAGGAAGTGAAAAGACCCAACTACCAGGGATTCCAAATATAATGTATTCACGCATTTCATGAATATACTGATCCCAAAAGAAGCCTGCTGCAGGAAGACAACATTCAAAAACCAGACGCTTAAAAATTGTTTTCCTTGACATGTTTCTAAATAGATGGAAGACCTTTTCTCTCTTTTTTAAAGTTTTTATTTATTATTATTATTTTTTTTTTAGTATTCTCTCTCTACACCCAACATGGGGCTCGAACTCACAACCCCGAGATCAAGAGTTGCAAGGTACACCGACTGGGCCAGCCAGGAACCCCAATAGAAGACTTTTTCATAAACTCTAAAATCATAATACCATTTTCAGTGAAACCTACAACAAAAGAAATTGATGTGTCTTCTTTTTAAATGAATGCTGCATTTGTTTTTCTCCAAGAAACAACCTCTGCATCTTAACTTTAGTACCTTTATCAGGGGATAAGGGACAATTATATGCCAGTCTGCCAACTAGTCTCAAGGAGAGAGCTGTCTTTGTTATACATTTACAAGGCAATGCAGTTTGCTCCACCTAAAACTTCCTTGCAAGGAGAAGACTCCTCCTTATCAGGCGTGGATGAGGCTGCTTGAACACGGACTCCCTCCTACTGAAGCCTAAGAAAACTCAGTCTTGACATGTAGGAAACAGTAACTTGTGAGAACTTCAGAGCAGCTGTGTTCAGGCAGAGCCAGGGACTTTACTGGAGGCAAAGTACTAGCTTAAGAGTTGGTTGGGGGAAAAAAAAACAATTTTCATTTTGGAAGCGGGGAGAGGAGAAAGGAGGTACAGCAGCAGTGCCCATGGACATTTAAAAGCTATGGTAAATAAAAATGCTTAAAAATTACAACACTGAAACTATCACAGGATGTAACCTTTGATCCACAAGCTTAAAGATGAACAACGTTAGCACTCTCTAGCTTTCTGCTAGGTGTTAACACCAGTGGGGTGGGGTAGGGGGGGCAATCTTGCATTTAATAGTGCCCAAGTTAAAGCCATCACAAATTCTAGGATGGGAGAATAAAACAAGGGACTTTGCTTTTTCACTATATATTTATTCTGCTGCTGCCAGGCAAAGTGCGAAAATGTCTGAATGTCCAATAGCACTGCTCTAAATGTGAAATACTGGACCCCAATTCAGTAATTAATGCCAAAGTGTCAGTAATTAATTTGTATTAGTGTATTGCAGGGGCAACTTTCTGGCCAGGAGAAAAAGCTTCAAATGGTCGCTGAAAACCAAAGGTTAATACAAAGCAACGCACTCCAGTTTCTCTTTATGTAACAGCTTTACTGGCATTTCAGACACTCTTTTGCTTCTCAAAAGTAAAAGGAGAAGAGAAGGATGGAAAAGACAAATTTATGCAACAGCAAAGAAGTTATTAATTAATTGGCTATATTAGCTCAATCCACTATTAAATAATACACAACTAGCAAACAAAGGGCAAAGGTTTGTCCCTTTGCTGTACAGAATTAAGAACTGGTAAGACTACTTAGTAGAGCTGCCAAACTTTTCTTTAGCTTCTTTTCTTACAGACATGTTACATTTCGCAATAGTCTCCACTTACCTTACATCCTCCATGTTTAAGTACAAATTGTGTTTGATTTCCCCAACCCTTGCCCTAAGATATTATGACATCTCTTTAGCTTCTGAGTCTAGACACAGAGGAAGAAACTGAGTTTTTTTCACTTTCCTGAAATTATGTCCACCTTATTTCCACCATTTAAAATATATAAGCTAACGAAAACTAACTACAAGCCTCCGTTTAACAACTCTTCAAGTATATGAGTAGATAAGACATTTAACAAAACAAACTTCAATTCAGTATTTTTTCTGTGCTTAGAATAACTGTAAAGACCACGGTCTTTACAAGAATTACTTTACTTCCACTACTGCAAAGTTTTTAAACTTAAGAATCAAGTGAGCTTGCCCAGAAAACATTGCACACCCCCACAACCCTACACTTACTAGGACACAACCTTCGGAGATACTAAAGCACTCCTCTATTCAGTAGAAAACAAACTTTTAAAGTTAGGAAAGTAGCAACGCGGCAATCTGGGTAGGAGGTGCCTTGGGTAGTAAACACCCCAGTCTGAGAAAATAACAAGCGATTCCCAGCAACATATGACTCCCAATGGGGCTCCAAATTGGACTGCTTAAGTCCCAAGCCCCCATCCCTGAGTTTAGGAAGATATGAACGTAGGAAAAGGAAGGGAGGGAGAAAGGAAATAAGAGAAGAAGTGATGAAAGTGGTCTATTTTTCTCTTCCCCTACCCCTATCCCACTATTCTTGCAAGCTGGTCACGAGACTAGGTGCCCTATACACCAAAAAGCCCCAAACCAATATCCCAGGCTGCTTCTGATATCTAGGCTAAAAACTTGTATCTATCAGCTGTCTCCTTTCCAAACACCTCCTTTATCCCGCTGAATTCCCCTACATCCCTCTCAAAAGCGATGCTTTTTGGCTACTAAGTCCACCCCTATTAACTCTTCCTAAGCTCATTCACTGAATCTTCTCCAAATTCAGACTTTGTCTCTGAAATCCTGTCCCTACGCTTTTTCATAATTCTGTCGAAATGCCATGACTCCCACTTCCAATGATTTACCCCTACCTATCGTTCCAACCAAACCCAGTGCCATGTTTTCACCTCCTCTCCCTACCTCCTGCCTATTACCCCTGGCTCTTCCAATGCCAAGCCCCTAACACCACTCTTTGATAAGCCTGGGTCTTCAACCCCTCTCCTTCGTCCCATTCCACCCCATCCCCTGATCTTCCCATTAGGCTCTACCAGACTTCCATTCCCTCAGGATTCAACTCCCCTCTCCTTGCCACGCCCTGTGCCCCCCGGGGCTACTTACCCCAAGTTCTCCCCACACTTCAGGCCTCTGGCCCCGCCTTCCCCCCCCCAAAGGAAGGAGGAGGTAGGAGGGAGAGAAGAGGGGCGGCACTCCGCAAGGTAAAGACGATCTCTCATTAGTGGTCATCGCCGCCAATCGTAGCTTCCTTCTCTTTTATTGGTCGGCGTTAGTCCATGCCCCACCTACTTCCTCAGACAGGGCCCGGCCACCGCCTCAGCGCCCCCGTCCAACACAGACTGGGAGGGGAGACCCCGGGCTGGGACACTGGGACTGGCCAGAGTTGAAAGGGAGACTCTGCCAGATCATGGACTAGTTAATGTTAAAAGAACTCACCCGCTGGTAGCTCCGTCGCCTCCCGCCCGCCCGCGTTCGCTCCCACAATCTGTCTCCAGCTCCTTCTTTCCCCCCTCAGCGGAGCAGATACTTTCTTCTCGTCCGGCCAGGGGCTCTCACCTCTCGCGAGATGTGTGGGGGGGCGCTGGGGGAGGAAGGGCGAGATCCGTAGGCCTTAAGTTGGAAAGTGGCCGAAAGGCGGGGCTCCGGAAAGAAGAAGGGGCCGGGCTTTCAGTGGGCCGGGCTGGACTAGGGAGAGAGGCTGAGCGAGTTCGGTACACACAGGTTACACGTGCCTGGCTGTGGAATAGAGGGGGAAAGGGAAAGGAAAAGGGAATCCTTCCAGGTGCCTGAAGTAGTGGAGATCCAGAAGGTAAAGGGGAGCCTGGCAGAAGAGCATGCGATCCTTGATCTTAAGGTTATGAGTTCAAACCCCACGTTAGGTATAGATTTTCCTTAAATAAACTCAAAAGTACATATTCAAGTAAACATTCGAGGGAGTAAGATTTTTTCAAAGGAGCGCACTTTTGTTTCCCTTCCCTTGGCCGCTAAAGGAGCGCACATTAATAAAAGTTTTGGGGTACCTGGGTGGCTCAGTTAATTAAGCATCAGACTCTTGATTTTGGCCATGAGCTCCAGCCTGGAGTCCGAGCCTGATTGGGATTCTTTATCCCTCTCTCTCTCTCTCTCTGCCCCTCCTTTACCTGTGCTCATTCTCTCTCTCTCTCTCTCTCTCTCAAAATAAACTTGAAAAAAAGAAAAATGAAAGATTATACCTCAATGAAGCTGTTTTTAAAAAGGGGAGGGTTCAAGGCGGATACACAAGGGGATTCAGGTTTCCAAACAGTTGAGTAATTACGTTTTCTTCTTTACACTTAGAATAATATCACTGTGGCCATAACTCTGCTATGTATATGTGACTTCAGAAAGAGTGGGGTGTGGATGGTAAGGTTCAAATGCAGGAACTGGCGTCTTATAAATAAATGTGCAGGTTGTTTCTACTGTCCTTCAGAGTAACCGCTTCCTTAATTGGAAAGTAGTTTGAAATGCCCTTAGCCCTAGAATTGGAGTGAAAGTATTAGAAAAAGCAAGCCACCTAGGTAGCAGTCCCAACCCTGTTATTTAATTAGCCTGTGACTTCTGGTGAGATGCTTCTCTGAGTCTCTTTACTCTGGGGCTAGTAATCCCATTTTACTCAAAAGAGTTGTAACGATCAAATGAGATAAAATATATAACACTGAGAATTAAAGAACACTATATTTATTATTCAGCAAGTATTTCTACAAACACTTAACAGTATATCGTATGTGCAAGGCACTGTTCTAGGCATGGGGAGAAGAGCAGACAGAGCAGGTCCTGGCTCTGGTAGGAGTTCTATTTTAGCGGGGAGGAAAAGAGTGAATAACCCAATAAACACAAATATTTCAGTAGTGAAGAGTGCTTTCAGGATACTGAGACAGAAAGTGGGGAGGTGGGGAAGCAACTTTTACTCCTGGTGTTGAGAAGGCCTCTTTGAAGAAGGAACATGTATGCAGGAACAGTTGAACTATGAGAAGACAGCCTTGGGGCTATTTGGGGTGAAACATAAAATGGAAAGACTATATTACAATTTTTTCTCCTGTGGTAACCAAGATGGTGCTTTTTATTTATTTTTATTTAAAAAAATATTTTTAATGTTTTTTTTTATTTATTTCTGAAAGAGAGACAGCATAAGCAGGGGAGGGTCAGAGAGAGAGAGAGACACAGAATCTGAAACAGGCTCCAGGCTCTGAGCTAGCTGTCAGCACAGAGCCCGACATGGGGCTCGAACCCACAAACTGTGAGATCATGACCTGAGCCGAAGTTGGATGCTTAACCCACTGAGCCACCCAGGTGCCCCAAGATGGTGCTTTTTAAAATAAATTTTTAGGAGCGCTTGGGTGGCTCAGTGGGTTAAGCGTCCAACTCTTGATTTCAGCTCAGGTCATGATCTCACTGTTCCTGAACTTGAGCCCTGCATCAGGCTCTTCACTGACAGTGTGGAGCCTACTTGGGATTCTTTCTCTCCCCTTCTCTCTGTCCCTCCCATGTTCTTTCTCTCTCTCTCAAAATAAATAAATAAACTTTCAATTACTACTTTTTAAGATTTTTATATATGTATATACATATATATATTTCTTCTTTTTTTTTAAATTTTTTTTTTATTTTTTATATTTTTATTTATTTCTAGGAGAGAGAGAGACAACGTGAGCAGGGGAGGGTCAGAGAGAGAGGGAGATACAGACTCCGAAATAGGCTCCAGGCTCTGAGCTGGCAGTCAACACAGAGCCCGACGCGGGGCTCGAACCCACGAACGGCGAGATCATAACCTAAGCGAAAGTCGGACGCTCAACCAACTAAGCCACCCAGGCACCCCTTCTTTTTTTTTTTTTTTTTAGAAAGAGAGCGCACATGAGTAAGGGGGGAAGAGTGGAGGGAGGAGCAAAGAGAATGAGGGAGAGAGAATCTCATGGTCACAATGGAGTCCAAGGTTGGGATCGTGACCTGAGCCAAATTCAAGAGTCTGACACTCAACCAAATGAGCCACCCAGGTGCCCCAAAGATTTTATTTTTAAGTAATCTCTACACTCAACTTGGGGTTGGAACTCACAACCCTGAGATGAGATCAGGCACATGATCTTTCAACTGAGCCAGCCAGCCTCCCCCCTCACAAATGGTATATTTTATGTTATATGGGGTTTTGCCACAATTAAAGAAAACCAACCAAGCAAAAAACAACTTTTAAAGAATTACCATAATTATAAGCAGAATTGACTCAAAGTACTACTGATGGAATCTATTTTCTCTCAGGTAACTTCTTTCTACAGCATTACATTACTTGGCCTTCTGAACTTCCTGCCTGGGATATCATCCATCCTCACAGCACCTTCTAAAAGGCAGAAAGAATCCAGGTGACTTCTCCCTGAGTAACAAAGATGAAACAGAAGCATAAAATCACTTAGGTTTTTGTGAAGTGAACTGGGAAAAGTCGAGAGAAGTCTTGGCTTCCAATTTACTCTCCCCTGAAACAATTCCTAGTTGAAAGAATGCAACAATAGAAACAAACCCTCGGTAAAATGGGAGATTCGTATATAACAGAAGTGGCATTAAAAATCAGGGACTTGGGGACCCAGGTGGCTCAGTTGGTTAAGCAGCCAACTTTAGCTCAGGTCTTGATCTCTTGGTCTGTGAGTTCCAGCCCCATATGGGGCTCTGCTGGTGGCCCAGAGCCTGAAGCCTGCTTCCAATTCTGTGTCTCCCTCCTTCTCTTTGTCTCTCCCTTGCTTGATCTCTGCTTCTCTCTCTCTCTCTTAAAAATAATAAACATTAAAAAAATTTTTTTTAAATCTGGGAGTAGAGAGGCACCTGGGTGGCCCAGGGGGTTAAGCGTCTGACTCTTGGTTTCAGTTAGGTCATGATCTCAGGGTTCCTGAGATGGAGCCCAGCATCAGACTCTGCCCTGACAGTGCAGAGACTGCTTGGGATTCTCTCTGCCCTCTCTCTCTGCCCCTTCCCAGTCCTCTCTCTCTCTCTCTTTCTCTCTCTTAAAAAAAAAAAAAGGAAAAAAAGGAATTTAGAGGGTAGGGGTGCCTGGCTGGCTCAGTCAGTGAAGCCTGAGATTCTTGATCTCAGGGTTGTAAGTTTGAGCCCCACACTGGGTATAGAGATTACCTAAAAATAAAATCTTTTAAAAAATCAGAGAGTAAAGGATTCTACAAATTGTGTTTGGACAATTGACTATTACTCTATACATACAAAAAAACTATTTTAAAAAATTGTTTTAAGTGTTTTACTTATTTCTGAGAGAGAGAGAGACAGCATGAGCAGGGAAGGATCAGAGAGAGAGGGAGACACAGAATTGGAAGCAGGCTCCAGGCTCTGAGCTGGCAGTCAGCACAGAGCCTGACGCGGGGCTTGAACCCACGAACCGTGAGATCATGACCTGAGCCGAAGTCAGATGCTTAACCGACTGAGCCACCCAGGCACCCCCAAAATAATTATTATAATAGCTAACATTTATAGATCTTACTGTGTTCCAGAAACCATTTTTTTTTAATTTTAATGTTTATTTATTTTTGAGAGAGAGACACATAGTATGAGTGGAAGAGGGGCAGAGAGAAAGGGAGACACAGAATCCTAAGCAGGCTTTGGGCTCTGGGCTGTCAGCACAGAGCCAGATGTGGGGCTCAAACTCATGAACCATGAGAACCATGAGATGATGACCTGAGCCCAAGTCAGGTGCTTAATGGACTGAGCCTCCAGGAACCAGTTTAAGTGTTTTACCTGTATTAATTCATTTTCCTCCAAATTTATGTCTCCAACCCATATCTCTTCCCTGAAGACTAATATTTCCAATTACATACTTCAGAAATCCACTTGGATATCTAATGGGTATTTTTTTTTTAAGTTTATTTCTTTGTTTCAGGTGGGAGAAGAGGAGGGGCAGAGAAAGAGGGAGAGAGAGAATCCCAAGCAAGCTCCCTGCTTTCAATGCAGAGCCTGACACTGCTCAACACAAACTGTAACATTATGACCTGAGCCAAAACCAAGAATCATATGCTTAACCGAATGAACCACCCAGGAGCCCTTCCAATGGATACTTCTTTTCTGTTTTACTTGTTTGATTGATTTAAAGTTTAATTAGTTAACACAGAGTGCAATCTAATGGGTATTTCAAACTTGCCATATCCAAAACAAATTCTGCCTTTCTCTCCTACATGTGCCCCTCCCTAGTTTTCTCTATCGTGGTAAGATTCCTCCATTGTTCCAGTCATATTTTTTTATTGAGGTGTAATTCATATGCCACAAAGTTCACCTTTTAAAGTGTACAATATGGTGATTTTTAGTATACTTACAAAGTTATGCAACTATCACCAGTTTCTAATTCTGGAAAATTTCCATCACCTCAAAATGAAAGCCCATGCTCACTCGTAATCACTCCCCATTTGCCCCCTCACTAACCCCTGGCAACCAGTAGTCTACTTTCTGTCTGTGGATTTGCCCCTTATGGACATCTTAAGTGTATGGAATAATAGAATATCTGATCTTTATAATATCTGAAAACATGTCTGGCTTCTCTCATTTAATATAATGTGGTTTTTTTGTTTTTGTTTTTAAATGTTTTATTTATTTCTAGGAGAGAGAGAGAGAAAGAGAGACAGCGTGAGCAGGGGAGGGTCAGAGAGAGAGGGAGTCACAGACTGAAACAGGCTCCAGGCTCTGAGCTGGCAGTCAGCACAGAGCCCGACGCGGGGCTCGAACCCACGAACCGCAAGATCATGACCTAAGCGAAAGTCGGACGCTTAACCGACTAAGCCACCCAGGCGCCCCTAATATAATGTTTTTAAGGCTCATTCATCATAGCGTGGATCAGTACTTTATTCCTTTTATGGCAGAATAAGATCCCATTGAATGGATATACCAAGTTTTGTTTATCTATTCATCAGCTGATGGACTTTTGGGTTGTACTCTTTTTTTGTTGTTGTTGTTATTGTAAAGTAATTTTGCTTTGAACATCATATACAAATTTTTGGGTGGATATTGCTTTCAATTCTCATGATAAATACTGAGGAATGGAATTGTTGAGTTATACGGTAAGTATTGAACTTTTTGAGAAGCGCCAAATTTTTCAAAAGCAGCTACGTCATTTTACATTCCCACCAACAATGTATGAAGTTTCTAACTCCTCCACATCTTCACACCAACACTCGTATTGTCCATCCTCCTGATTCTCAGCATCCCAGTGAGTGTGAAATAGTATCTCACTGTAGTTTTTTTTTTTTAATGTTTTATTTATTTCTAGGAGAGAGAGAGAGAGAGAGAAAGAGAGACAGTGTGAGCAGGGGAGGGTCAGAGAGAGAGGGAGTCACAGACTGAAACAGGCTCCAGGCTCTGAGCTGGCAGTCAGCACAGAGCCCGACGCGGGTCTCGAACCCACGAACCGCTAGATCATGACCTAAGCTAAAGTCGGTCGCTTAACCGACTAAGCCACCCAGGCGCCCCCTCACTGTAGTTTTTATCTACATTTCCCTAATGACTTACAATGTTGAATGTCACTTCATGTGCCTATTTGCCATTTATATATCTCCTTTGGAGAAATGCCTGTTCAGATCCTTTGCCCCTTTTTATTGTGTTATTTGTTTTTCTATTATTAAGTTGTAAAAGCACTTTACATATTCTAGATATTAGGATCTTATCAGATATATGATTTGCAAATATTTTTTCCCATTCTATGAGTTGTCTCTTCACTTTCTGATGGTGATGGTGTTTTTTGAAGCACATATTTTTTTATGTTTTATTTGTTTTTATTTTGAGTATGAGTCAGGGAGGGGTAGAAGAAGAGGGAGAGAGAGAATCCCAAGCAGGCTCCATGCTATCAGCCCAGAGCCCAATGTGAGGCTCCAACTCACAAATGGTGAGATCATGACCTGAGTTGAAATCAAGAATTGGATGCTTAACCACTGAGCCACTCTGGCACCCCAAAAGTTTTTTCTTAAAAAACAGTTTTAGTAGGGGCTCCTGGGTGGCTCAGTCGGTTAAGCGTCCAACTACGGCTCAGGTCATGATCTCATGGTTCGTGGGTTCGAGCCCCGCATTGGGCTCTGTGCTGACAGCCAGCTCAGAGCCTGGTGCTTACTTCCAATTCTGTGTCTCCCTCTCTCTCTGACCCTCCCCTGCTCACGCTGTGTCTCTCTCTCTCAAAAATAAATTTTAAAAAACATTAAAAATTAAAAAAAAATAAAAATAAAAATAACAGTTTTATTCTTTTATTTTTTTAAGTAATCTCTCCACCTAATGGGGACTAAAACTCATGACCTCAAGACCAAGAGTCTAAGCTAAGGCAGCCAGCTGCCCTGAAACACAAAAGTTTTTAATTTTGGTAAGGTCCAACTTATTTTTGCTTGTTTGTACTGTCAGTATACAATAGTAATCTAAGAACACAAAGATTTATACTTGTATTTTCCTCTAAGATTTTTATAGTTTTAGCACCTGTATTTAGATCTTTGATCCATTTTCAGATAACTTTTTCTATATGGAATAAGGTAGGGATCCAATTTCATTCTTTTGCAAATAGATACCCAGTTGTCCCAATACCATTTGTTGAAAAGATTATTCTTTCCTCATTGAATTACTTTGGCACTCATCAAAAATCAGTTGACCTTAAATATTTGGGCTTATTTTTGGAGTCTTAATTCTGTTCTGTTGTTCCATAGGTCTATTTTTATGCCAGTATCAAAAAAGCTCAGTAACTCTAGTTTTGTAGTAAGTTTGGAAATTGGGAAGGGTGAGTCCTCTAACTTGGTTCTTCTTTTTTAAGATTGCTTTTAAGATTGTCAGTTTCTGCAAAAAAGCCAGTTAAGATTTTGATGGGAAAAAAGAAAAAACAAATAATCCAGTGAAGAAATGGGCAAAAGACATGAATAGACACTTTTCCAAAGAAGACATCCAAATGGCAAACAGATACATGAAAAGATGTTTAACACCACTCATCATCAGGGAAATACAAATCAAAACCACAATGAGTTGCCACCTCACATTGGTCAGAATGGCTAAAATGAACAACTCAGGAAACAATAGATGTTGGTGAGGATGTGGAGAAAGGGGAACTCTTTTGCACTGTTGGTGGGAATGCAAACTGGTGTAGCCACTCTGGAAAACAATATGGAGGTTCCTCAAAAAGTCAAAAATAGAACTATCCTACAACCCAGCAATTGCACTGCTAGGAATTTATCCAAAAGATACAAAAATGCTGATTCGAAGGGGCACATGCACCTTAATGTTAATGATAGCACTACTATCAACAATAACCAAATTATGGAAAGAGCTTAAATGATATATATTTATAAGATGTGGTATATATTTACAATGGAATACTCAGTGATGAAAAAGAATGAAATTTTGCCATTTGCAACTACGTTTGTGGAACTGGAGAGTATGCATTATGCTAAGCAAAATAAATCAGAGAAAGACAGATATCATATGCTTTCACTCATATGTGGAATTTGAGAAACTCAGCAGATGAACATAGGAGAAGGGAAGGAAAAATAAGATAAAAACATACAGAGAACGAACTGAGGGTTGCTGGAGGGGAGTGTGTGTGGGGGTGGGTTAAATGGGGGTGACGAGCACTAAGGAGAGCATTTTTCTGGATGAGTACTGGGTGTCATATGTAAGAGATGAATCACTGGGTTCTACTCCTGAAGCCAAGACTACACTGTATGTTAACTAACTTGAAGATTTAAAAAAATTAAATTAAAAAAAATTTTTGATGGAGAGTGCATTGAATATGTATCTATTTGGGGAGTATTGCCATCTTAATAATGTTAAGTCTTCCAATCCATGAACATAGGATGTCTTTCCATTTATTTTGGTCTTCTTAATTTCTTTGAAATATTTTTTGTAGTTTTCAGTGTATAAATCTTCCTCTTATTTTGTTAAATTTATCCATAAGTATTTTCCTCATGATGCTATTATAAATGAAATTGTTTCCTTAATTTCATTTTAGATTGTTTATTGCTACTCTATAAAAATACAGTTAATTTTTTTAAAGTAATCTCTACACCTAACAGGGCTCAAACTCACAACTCCAAGATCAAGAGTCAGATGCTCTATTGACTTAGCCAGCCAGTCACCCCATAATTAATTTTTATATACTGTACTTGTATCTTGCAATCTTGCTGCATTATTTATGAGCTTTAATAGATTTCTTGTGGATTCCTGAGGATCACTTGCAAATAGAGATAGTTTTTTACCTCTTCGTTTTCAGTCTTGTTTTTGCTTAATTCCTCTAGCTAAAACCTTCAATAAAATTTGAATGGAAGTGGTGAGTGTGAGTATCCTTGTCTTGTTCTTGATTTTAGAGGGAAAGATTTTAGTCTTTTAGTCTTAATTTTAGGGGGAACAATTAAGTATGTTGATAACTAAAAGTTTGTTGTAGATACTGTTTATCTCATTAAAGATTAACAGTAGGGGGTACTTGGTTGGCTCAGTTGGTTGAGAATCTGATGCTTGATTTCGGGCTCAGGCAATGATCCCAGGATTGTGGGATTGAGCCCCGCGTCAGCCTCTGTGCTGAGCATGAAGTCTGCTTAAGATTCTCTCTCTCTCTCTCTCTCTCTCTCTCTCTCTCTCCCCCATGCTCACACACACTTTCTCTCAAATAAAATAAAATTTAAATTAAATTAAAAAGAAAAGATTAACAGTAGGTTTGTTGTAGATGCCTTTTATCACATTAAAGATATTTGTTTCTATTCCTAGATTGTTGTGTTTTTATCATGAAAGGGTATTAAATGCATTTATCACATATACCCATTGATATATTAGTGTGTAATTTTTCTCCTTATCCTATTAACATGGTGTATTACATTGATTGATTTTCATTTATTAAACCAAGCTTGCATTTGGGAAATAAATCCCACTTGGTCATGTTGTATAATCTTTTTTGTATGTTGCTGTATTATGTTTACAACTATTTTTTCTACTATTTCTGTGTCTATAAGAGATACTAATCTGTAGTTTTGTTTTCCTGTGGTGTCTTTATCTAGTTTTCGTATCAGGATAATACTAGCCTCATAAAATGAATTTGGAAATACTGCTTCCTCTTCTGTTTTTGGAAAAGCTTATAAAGAATTTGTGGTAGTTCTTTAAACATTTTGTAGAATTCACTGATGAAGCCATAAAATCCTAGGATTTTCTTTGTGGGAAGTTTTTTGTTTTTTGTTCTGTTTTGTTATTTCTGGTTCAATCTCTTGTTATAGATCCATTCCTATTTCTTCTTGAGTCAGTTTCTGTAGTGTGTATCTTTTTAGGAATTTTTCCATTTCTTTTAGGCTACTCAGTTTTTGGCATATGCTTCAAAATATTCCTTTATACTCCTTTTTATTTCTGTGAGGCTGAAGTAATGTACTTTCTTTTATTCCTGTTTTTAGTAATTTGAATCTTTATTTTCTTTTTTATTTTGAATCCTCTCTTTTTTTATTTTGTCAGTCTTGTTAAAGTTTTGTCAATTTTGTTGATCTTTTCAAAAGAAACCAACTTTTGGTTTCACTGATCCTTCCTATTATTTCTATATTCTCTATTTCATTCTCTAATCTCTATCACCCAACATGGGGCTTGAATTTATAACCTCGAGATCAAGTCACATGCTCTACTGACTGAACCAACTAGGTGCCCCTCAAATTATTTCCTAATTTACCTTGCAATTTTTCCTTTGGCCTATTGATTAGATAAGTTGGGTTGTTTAATTTCCACATATTTATGAGTTCCCCAAGTTCCCTTCTGTGGTTCATTTCTAAATTCATTTCATTGTGATCAGAGAACTTTATTTTTAAAAATTTATTTGAGAGAGTGAGAGTGGAGGAGAGGGGCAGAGGAAGAGAGAGAGAGAGAGAATATCTTAAGCAGGTTCTACACAGCACAGAGCCTGACACGGGGCTTGATCCCACAACCTGGGATCATGACCTGCACCAAAAATCAAGAATTGGACCCTCAACCAACTAAGCCACCCAGGCTTCTCGAGAACCGTATTTTATTTTATTTTATTTTATTTCATTTTGTTTATTTTTTCATGTTTATTTTTGAGAGAGAGATACAGAGTGCATATGGGGGAGGGGCAGAGAAAGAGGGAGACACAGAATCTGAAGCAGGCTCCAGGGTGTCTGCACAGAACCTAAGGCCAGACTTGAACTCACAAACAGTTAGATCATGACCTGAGCAGAAGTTGGATGTTTAACTGACTGAGCCACAGAGGTGTCCTGAGAACCACTTTTTTTTTTTTTTAAAGTAGGCTCCATACTCAATGTGAGGTTTGAATTCACAACCCCAGGATCAAAAGTTTCATGGTGAGTCAGCCAGGCACTCCCAGAGAACAATTTTATTGTGATACTTTGCATGATTACAATATTTTAAAAATTATAAAGACTTATTTTATGGACTAACGTATATAGTCTACTCTGGAAAAGGTTTCATGTGCACTTTAGAAGAATGTGTATTCTGTGATTATTGGGTGGAATGTTCTATAGATATCTGCTGAGTATAGTTTGTTTATAGTTTTGTTCAAATCTTCTTTATCTTTGTTGATCTTCTGTTCTATCAATTAGTGAAAGTAGGGTATTTCCATTCAGCAATATGGCTCAAATTTCAGTTACCATGGTGTATGAGCTGTGAGTACTTGCATGAAGTACAAACTTCACTGTTGGCTCATCAATACACAAAGTACTTTGTAAATATGTGCATCGTGATCAGCAGCAATCATGTCACTTCTTTCAAAGTCTGTCAGTGATTGGTCAGTGTGGGTCTGTTATTCAGTTGACACACAGACAGCACAGTGCTTAGTTGCATTGCCTCCTTGTCTTCCAAGGATATCCCATGTGACATCTACAAAAATGGATAATCAACTGGCCAACAAAAGTGATAGAGAAGGAAGAAATAAAGTGAAATTCAAATTGACTACAACTGGAGTTGAGAAAATACAGCTGATCAAGGGAACACTGACACTGGTGGTGCCATTCTAGAGACTCAGGATAAGCAAGCAAAGGGACTCAGTGAAGGTGAACTTATTGTCATAAATGAGGAAGTGACAAAAAGGCTGACGATGTCCCATAGGAAGTGATGCTGGCAAAAAAAAATTCACATTAAAGGAACTCTCAGTTCATGAGATAGAAAGTAAAAGGATAAAATGTTGGAAGATACTACAAATTTAGAAAAGAGACGAACAATTTACCAAGGCATAGAAAAGAGTCTCACTTGTATAGTAATATGACAAGCAACTAATAAGGCAAACACTGTTCTAACTACTCTTGATACAATGAAATAAGATAATTCTAGAAAAAAGAAAAGAAAGTGAAGTACTGAAGTCTTCAAATATTATTATTGAACTGCCTATTTATCTCTTCGCTTCCATCAATTGTTGCTTCATGTATTTGGAGGCTCTGCTGTTAGATACGTTTATTATTGTAATCACTATATCTTCTTGATAAATTAAATTTTATCATTTTTAAAGTTTTATTTATATAATCGCTACACATCATAAACTCATGACTGTGAGATCAAGAGAGTTGCATGCTCTTCCAACTGAGTCAGCCTTTATTTTTGAAGGACAGATTTGCTATATATAGAAGTTTTGGTTGATAGTTTTTTTCTTCCAGTACTTGAAATATGTCACCCAACTGTTTTTGGTCTCCATGATGTCTGATGTGAAATCACATTGAAGATCCCTTGTATGTGGTGAATCACTTCTCTCCTTCTGATTTCAAGATTCACTCTTTAGGGGTGCCTGGGTGGCTCACTTGGTTGAGCAACTGACTCTTGATTTCAGCTCACATTGATTCCAGGGTCATGGGACTGAGCCTCACATTAGGCTCCATGCTGAGAGTAGAGCTTGCTGAAGACTCTCTCCTTCTGCCTCTCTCCCCTGCTCAAACTTTCTCTTTCTCTGTCTCTCTCTAAAAAAAAAAAAAAAAAAAAAAAAAATTGGGGTGCGTCAGTGGCTCAGTTGGTTAACCCTCTAACTTTGGCTCAGGCCATGATCTCATTGTTCGTGAGTTCAAGTTCCACATTGGGTTATCTGCTGTCAGCATGGAGCCCACTTTGGGTCCTCTGTTCCTCTCTCTCTCTGGCCCTCACCTGCTTGCACTCTCTCTCTCTCAAAAATAAATAAACATTTAAATTTGATGGTAACAGAGATAAAGGAGCATATGCATGTGTCAAAACTCATCTAATCGGTATGCTGATATGTAAATTATAACTGAATAAAAAATAAATTAAAATAAAAAATATTTAAAAAACAAGATTCACTCCTTGTATTTGTTTTTTGATAGTGTGGTTATGATGTGTGTAGGTGTGAATCTGCTTGAATTTTTCCTACTTGAAGTTTGTTGAACTTGGATGTGTAGTTGATGTTTTTCATGAAATTTCGGAAGCTTTTGCCTGTTATTTTGTCAAATATTCTTTCTGTATTTTTTCCCTCCGCTCTCCTTCCGTGTACACTTAATGGAGTATTACAGGTCTTGGAGGCTCTGTTCATTTTTCTTCATTCTTCTTTCTTGTTCCTGAGACTGGATAATTGCAATTGGCCTGTCTTTAAATTCACTATTCCTTTTGTCTATTCAAAGCCCTTCCAGTCAATTTTTCATTTTAGTTATTTTATTTTATTTTATTTTATTTTATTTTATTTTATTTTATTTTATTTTATTTTATTTTGAGAGAGAGGTCACAAATGAGCAAGGGGCAGAGAGACAGAGAGAGAGAGAGATTCAGAATCAGGGCTCACCCTGGGCTCATGTTTTAACCAAAGCGGGGCTTGTGTTCACCTGAAGTGGGGCTCCAGCCCACCTGAAGCAGGGCTCAAGCTCATGAACTCTGAGAGCGTGACCTGAGCCAAAGTCAGATGCTTAATGACTGAGCCATTCAGGCACCCCTTAAATTTCTATTTTTTATAGTAATCTCTACACCCAAGGTAGAGCTTGAACTCATGACCCCAAGATCAAGAATAGCATGTTCTACTGACTGAGTTGGCCAGGCAGCCCTGAATATATTTTAAATGATTGATCAAAAGTCTTTGTCTAGTAAGTCTGTGCCTTTCTCAGGGACAGTTTCTTCCTTCTTTCCTTCCTTTCTGTATTTCTTCCCTCCTCTCATTCTTCCTTTCTTTCTTGCTTGCTTGCTTTCTTGTTTTCTCTCTTTCTTTTTTAACATTTCTTCACCTCTTTCCTGTCATTATTTTCCAGCAACACCCCCTCTTCACCTTTCCTCAGACTACCAAGCATGGTCCTGTTTCAAAACCTTTGCATTTTTCTTATATCTACAAGATATACACATTGCTCCTTCCCTTACTTTCTTCAAATCATTGTTCAAGTGATTCTCTTCAGATATGCTTCCCTAATCACTCTACACCTCATACTGCATCAGTCTATCCTCATCTCACCCCATTTTTTCCTAAAACTTATCACTACATGACATATTATGTTTACTTATATTTATTTTCGGTCTCCTCCTATTAGTCAGGGACTTTGTCCATTATGTTCATTGTTGTGGACTGTATCTGGATCATCTGGAGATTCAGTAAATTTTGGTTGAATGTTCTACCAAATATCTTCCATTTGCTCCTCCAGATCCACTCTTTCGCTTCTTTCCAGTGTTCATATCAACATCATCAGTGGAATTATTTGCCTTCTGGCCTCAGCCAATGCAGAATCCCAGTAAGAGTTTGGAGGAGTAAACAGTGAACTCAGAGTACTTAATCCCCAGGCTACTCCTTACCAAATTGCTTCAGGTTTACCCTGTCCCTGGATCTAAGATTATTATCTCTCCTAAGGTGACCCTCTGTACATGGAGTCTGTCTTCAGTAACCACTGCCTACCTTCCTCCTCCCTTTTGGCCTCAGTGTTATGACAGTTTCTTCGCTATTACTACCTTCAGGATATTTTGGTTTCCCTACACTCAACCATACATTTGTAAATAAACCCATCTCTTATTCTAATTTAAGAATAACATTTGTTTCCTTTGGGTCCCAGATGAATAATGCTCAGAACAACGTTATGAAATAGACATTACCATTCCCATTTTACAGATGTGAACTCTGAGGCTCAGGAAGATTAAGAAACTTGCCCAAGATTACAAAGCTAATTAGGAACAGAGCCAGAATTTAGAAATAATTGTGGGAGAATGTTTTTATGACAACATGATAGGGAAGTAATCCTGAGCTAACCTAAAAACCATACCCGTGAAAGGAAAGACTGAGAAGGCTGAAATTTCTCTATGTCAATAGATATCATAAACAAAGTGAAGAGACAAGTCACAGACTAGAAGATATCTGCAATCCACATAAAGGATTAGTGTATGCTATATATAAAGAACTCCCAGAAACCAATAAGAAAAACACAAGCAACATAAGAGAAAATGGGCTAGGCAAAGGATAATAAGGGGAATTCATAGAGGAAGAAACTCAAATGAATAATAAGCATATGAAAAGACGCTCAATCTCTTTAGTCATTAGAGAAATGGAAATTAAAATAATGAGATTCCATGTCACACCATTTGGCAAGTGAAAACTAATAAGTGCAGGGGCGCCTGGGTGGCTTAGTCGGTTAAGCATCTGACTTTTGCTTAGGTCATGATCTCGTGGTTCATGGGTTCGAGCCCCGCGTCGGGCTCTGTGCTGACTGCCAGCTCAGAGCCTGGAGCCTGTTTCAGTCTGTGACTCCCTCTCTCTCTGACCCTCCCCTGCTCACACTCTCTCTCTCTCTCCTAGAAATAAATAAAAAACATTAAAAAAATTTTTTTTAAATAAAAAAAATTTTAAAAAAATGGAGGACGATACAACAGTTAAAATGAATGAATTACATTTACATTTATCAACAGGGATAAATCTCAAAAACATAATAAAAAGCAAGTTGGAAAAGAATACATACAATGTGGTGCTATTTGTAACTATAAAATATGTTAAGAAATATTATTCATAATTTATAGTATATATAATTTATGGATATTTATGTATGTTATAAAAGTATATAGACACACAGAATGATACACAGCAACTTTTCAGTAATATAGGTATGTCTGTGTAAGAAGGAGGGGAGGGACTGGTAGGTAAAGCTGTGTCTGTATCTGAAATATTTTATTATTTTATTATTAATATTTTTACTTAATATCAGATTGCATTCTTTTTTTTTAATATTTTTATTTATTTCTAGGAGAGAGAGAGACAGCGTGAGCAGGGGAGGGTCAGAGAGAGAGGGAGATACAGACTCCGAAACAGGCTCCAGGCTCTGAGCTGCCAGTCAGCACAGAGCCCGACGTGGGGCTTGAACTCACAAGCCATGAGATCATGATCTGACCCAAAGTTGGACACTTAACTGACTGAGCCACCCAAGTGCCCGTTTTAAAATTCTTTTTAACATTTATTTATTTTTGAGAGAAAGACAGACAGACAGAGTGCAAGTAGGGGAGGGACAGAATCTGAAGCAGACTCTAGGCTCTGAGCTGTCAGCACAGAGCCTGATGTGGGGCTCGAACTCACAGACTGCGAGATCATGACCTGAGTCAAAGTGGGAGGCTTAACCAACTGAGCCACCCAGGTGCCCCTCAATTTACATTCTTATTGAAGTTTTCTTATACCTCTATTGAGGTAGAATTGACATAAGATAAACTACACATATTTCAAATATACAATTTCATAGGTTTTTGTTTAAAAAATTTTTTTTAGTGTTTATTTATTTTTGAGAGAGAGAGACAGAGTGCAAGCAGGGGAGGGGCAGAGAGAAGGAGACAAAGAATCTGAAGCAGGCTCCAGGCTCTGAGCTGTCAGCACAGAGCCCAACGTCAGGGTCAAACTCACAAACCGTGAGATTGTGACCTGAGCCGAAGTCTAAGGCTAACCAACTGAACCACCCAGTTACCCTTGTTTTTTGTTTTTGTTTTTGTTTTTGTTTTTTTTAAGGTCTGTGCCCAAAGTGAGGCCTGAACTCAGGATCCCGAGACAAAGAGTCACATCCTCTATCCACTGTGCCAGCCAGGTGCCTCATGAAATTTGATAGGTTTTAAGTACATATGTATATATCCATGAAACCATCATCACAATCAAGATAATAAACATACATACATCACCCCCAAAGGTTTCTTCCCAGCCCTTTGTAATCTATCCCTCCCACCCATCCCCTTCCTCTACCTGTCTCCAGGTCACCATTGACCTTTCATTTACTATAGATTATCCTTCATTTCCTAGAATTTTATATAAATAAAATGATACAGTATATACTTTTTAAATCTGTCTTCTTTCACTCAGCGTACTTATTTTGAGATGCATCCATTCTGGTACATGTACCAAGAGTTTATTCCTTTTTTTTTTTTTTAAATCTAAGTAAGTTCCACATCCAATGTGGGGCTGGGACACACAACTCCGAAATCAAGAGTCACACACTTCACTGACTGAGTCACCCAAGCACCCTTGTAGTTCATTTCTTTTCATTGTTGAGTGGTATTCCATTGTTTGGATATACCACAGTCTGTGTATCAGTCTATGAACACATGCTTTCATTTTCTTTGGAAATACCTAGAATTGTTCAATCATATGCTAAATGTGTGTATGTATGTATGCATGCATGAGTGTATTTTTTTTGTTGTTGTTTGTTAATCTCTATGCCAAACGTGGGGCTTGAACTCACAACCTCAAGATCAAGAGTCACATGCTCCACCAACTGAGCCAGCCAGGCACCTCTAAATGTGTATTTATTTTTTTAAGAAACTGCCAAATTGTTTTTCCTCGGAATATATCATTTTTCATTCCCATAACTAGTCTATGAGAGTTCAACTGCCTCTGATACGTGTGTGATGGCTTCTCATTGTGGGGTTTTTTGGTTAAAATTAATTCCAATGTGTCTCTGAGTGTTTCTGGATGAGATTAACATTAGAATCAGATCAGTGGGGGTAACTGGGTGACTCAGTCAGTTAAGCTTCAGACTCTTTTTTTTGTTTGTTTTTTAAGTGTCAAGACTCTTGATCTCAGCTCAGTCTTCTTTTTTTTTTCTTTTACATTTATTTATTTTTAAGAGACAGAGTGAGACAGAGCGTGAACGGGGAGGGGCAGAGAGAGAAGGAGACAGAATCAGAAGCAGGCTCCAGGCTCTGAACAAGCGTTCAGCACAGAGCCTGACACGGGGCCCAAACCCACGAACTGTGAGATTATGACCTAAGCAGAAGTCGGACACTTAACTGACTGAGCCACTCAGGTGCCCCAATAAATTAATTTGTTAAAATAAAGCTTATAATAGAGCTCTTATTTATTTATTTATTTTTAATTTAGGGGCGCCTGGGTGGCTCAGTTGGTTAAGTGACCAAATATTGATTTCAGCTCAGGTCATGATCTCATAGTTCTTGAGTTTGAGCCCTGCATCAGGCTCTGCCCTGACAGCATGGAGACTGCTTGGGATTCTCTCTCTCTCTCTTTCTCTCTCCCCTTTCTGTGTTCTCTCTCTCTCTCTCTGTTCCAAAATATATAAATAAACTGAAAAAAATTTTCATGAGGGGAACCCAAGAATCCTTGGAGAACTCTATGATCATTCTTCTCTGTAGACCAGACAGTACAGTGAGCAATGCAGTCACCAATTAGAATTGGGAAATCTAAAGGCAATGAGAATAATTGGGTCCTGAAGTAGCAAGGGCCAAATGGCAGCACTCAGCCACCAAAGGCAAGTAGGCATGATTACCATAATAGATAGTAGAGGCAATCAAAATGACCTGATGCTCACAGAACTATGGCATTGACTAGTTGGTCATGGTGTTTCTAGAAGTGTAATAGATAAGAAGCCTGAGAAGCTTCTTATTTGATTTGTATAAGGAAAAATGTTCTAGGTCAAATGGACAAGAGTTTAACCTGAATCACAGAGTCATGCCCCCTCAGTCAATTCCTACACTTCAGCCAGTTTATAACTCAGAACTGCTTTAATGAAGAGGAGGCTGGGTCTCCCTGATGAAGGGTCCTGGTACTGAAATTTATACTGCTAATCTTTCTCCTAGACTTCTGCAAAGGGACCTATAGTCTTTTGCCAGGGTAACTGCGTCAGGGTTAAAGAAAGAATTGGAATTTCCAGGGGCTACTGGGTACTGATTCTGAACTGACACCAATTCTAGGAGACCCGAAATGTCACTGTGGCCCACCAGTCAGAGTAGGGACTTAGGGAGGTCAGATGATGAATAGAGTTTTAGCTAAGGTCCTCACAGTGGGCCCATTGGGTCCTTGAACCCATCCTGTGGTTATTTCCCTAGTTCCAGAATGCATAATCCGTTCAACTTGCCTATTTGGTCTGTGCAGAAGATAGATGGTCCTTGGAGAATGGCAGCAGATTATTGTAAGCTCAATCAGATGATGACTCCAGTTGTAGCTGCTGTAGATGTAGTTTCATTGTCCGAGCAAATTAACACATGCCCTGGTTACCTGGTATGTAGCTATCAATCTGGCAAATGCCCTTTTCTCCATCCCTGTCATTAAGACCCACCAGAAGCTTTTGCTTTAAACTGGCAAGGTCAGAGGTGCTTGGGTGGCTCAATTGGCTGAGCATCTGACTTCAGCTCAGGTCATGATCTCACAGCATGTGAGTTCCAGCCCCGTATGGGGCTCTCTGCTGTCAGCACAGAGCCTGCTTGGGATCCTGTCTCCCTCTCTTTCTGCCCCTCCCCCGCTTGTGCATACACACACACACACACACACACACACACACACACATTCTCAAAAATAAACATTTTTTATTTTTTATTTTTTTAAAATATTTTTATTTATTTCTAGGAGAGAGAGAGAGAGAGAGACAGCGTGAGCAGGGGAGGGTCAGAGAGAGAGGGAGTCACAGACTGAAACAGGCCCCAGGCTCTGAGCTGGCAGTCAGCACAGAGCCCGACGCGGGGCTCGAACCCACGAACCGCGAGATCATGACCTAAGCGAAAGTCGGTCGCTTAACCGACTAAGCCACCCAGGCGCCCCAAAAATAAACATTTTTTAAAAAGTAAATAAATACACATCAAACTGGCAAAGTCAGCAATATACTCTCGTACTTCAAGGGTATATCAACTCTCTAGCCCTATAATCGCAATTTAATTCAAAAGTTTTTTAAAAAGTTTTTTAGTGTTTATTTTTGAGAGAGAGAGAGACAGAGTGCAAACAGGAAGAGGCAGAGAGAGAGGAAGATACAGAACCCAAAGCAGCTCCAGGCTCAGAGCTGTCAACACGGACCCATACTAGGGCTCAACCTCATGAACAGTGAGATCATGACCTGAGCTGAAGACCGATGCTTAACTAACTGAGCCACCCAGGTGCCCTAATTCACAATAGTTTTAATCGTCATTCCTTTCCACAAGACATTGCACTGAAATATGATGCTGATTAGGCCTCTTGAGCAAGAAGTACTAGCTATTCCAGACGGATTTGCAAGATAGTTGCATGCTGAAGGGTGGAAAATAAATCCAATAATTCAGGGGGCACCTGGGTGGCTCAGTCAGTTAAGCGTCTGACTTTGACTCAGGTCATGATCTCACAGTTTGTGGGTTCGAGCCCCCAGTCGGGCTCTGTGCTGACAGCCAGCTCAGAGCCTGAAACCTGTTTCTGATTCTCTCTCTGATCCTCCCCTGCTCACACTGTCTGTCTGTCTCTCTCTCAGAAATAAATAAAGAAAAAATTTTTTAAAATCCAATAATTCAGGGGTCTTCTAGCTCAGTGGAAGTTCTAGGGGCCCAGCAGTGTGGGGCATGTGGAGATACCCCTTCCAAGGTGAAGGATAAGTTGTTGCATCAGGCCCCTCCCACAAATGATGAAGTCACAATGCCCAGTGGGCCACTTTCCTTTTTAATTATTTTATTTTATTTTATTTTATTATTATTATTTTTTTTAAATGTTTTTTATTTATTTCTAGGAGAGAGAGAGAGAGAGAGACAGCGTGAGCAGGGGAGGGTCAGAGAGAGAGGGAGTCACAGACTGAAACAGGCTCCAGGCTCTGAGCTGGCAGGCAGCACAGAGCCCGACGCGGGGCTCGAACCCACGAACCTCGAGATCATGACCTAAGCGAAAGTCGGACACTTAACCGACTAAGCCACCCAGGCGCCCCTAATTTTTTTATTTTAATATGTATTATTTATTTTTGAGAGAGAGACAGAGCGCAAGCGGGGGAGCAGAGAGAGGGGGGGTGACACAGAATCTGAAGGAGGCTCCAGGCTCTGATCTGTCATCACAGAGCCCGTTCTAGGGCTTGAGCTCACAGACCCAATGCTTACCCCACTGAACCACCCTGGCAACCCCCAATGGGCTATTTTGAACTTCCATGGCCACGGCAACATCCACCTCATTTGGGTGTTACTACAGCGTATTCACCAAGTGACCCAAAAAGCTGCTAGTTTTGAGTACAAGGACAGAAGGGTCCATAATATGGGCTTGTGCACATTGCTCTGCTACTTGGGCCACATGATCCACAAGATCTAATGGTGCTTGAAGTGGTGGTGGCCGACAAGGATGCTGTTTGGAGCTTCTGGCAGGTTCCTGTCAGTGAATTGCAACATAGGTCCTTCTGTTTCTACAGCAAAGCCCTGCCGTCCTCTGCAGATACTACTCTCCTTTCAAGAAACTGTTCTTGGCCTACTTGTTGGCCGTAGTAGAGACTGAATTCCTAACCACAAGCCACCAAGTTACCACACAACCTCAGCTAACCCATCACGCACTGGGTGTTATTTCACCCACTAAGCTGTAAAGTTGGGTGTACACAGCAGCATTCCATCATCGAATGGATGTGGTATATAGGTGATCAGGCTTGAGCAAGCTCTGAAGGCCTAAGTAAGTTACACGAAAATGCCTGTGGTCCCTACTCCTGTCATACTGCCACCCTCTCCGGGCCTGCGCTGATAGCCTCATACAGAGTTCTCTATGATTAGGAGATAAAGGAAGAGGAGGCGTAGGACTGGTTTATAGATAGTTCTGCATGATGTGCAGGCACCATGCTGAAGTAGACAGTTGCAGCACTACAGCCTTTTTCTGGAACATTCCTGATGGGAAATCATCCCAGGTGCCAAACTAGTTGCTCTGCACCTGATTGTTTACTTTGCTTGGAAGGAGAAATAGCCAGACACGTGATGATATGCCAGTTCATGGGCTGTGGTTAATGGTTTGGCTGGAGTGTCAGGGACTCGGAAGGGATAGGAGTGGAAAATTGATGACAATAAAATTTAGGGAAGAAGTATGTATATAGGCTCTCTGGATGGGCAAAAAAATGTGAAGATATTTGTGTATCTCAGCAGAGGAGGATTTTAATAATCAAATGGATAGGATGATCCGTTCTATGGATACCAGTCAGCCTCTTTCCCCAGCCACTCCTGTCATCGCCCAATGGGCTCATGAACAAACTGGACATGGTGGCAGAGATGGAAGTTATGCATGGGCTTAGCAATATGGACTTCCATTCACCAAGCCAACCTGGGTACAACCATTGTTGAGTGCCCAATATGGCACTATTCCCTGGGGCGGTCTGCTTGCTACCTGGTGGCAGGTTGGTTACAATGGTCCACTTCTATCATGGAAGGGGAAGCATTTTGTTCTTACCAGAATAGAGATACTTACTCTGGATATAGATTTTCCTTACCTGAGATGTTTTGGCCAAAATGACCATCCATGGACTTAAAGAATGCCTTATGTACCATCATGGTATTCCACACACCATCGATTTTGATCAAGGAACTCACTTCTCATCAAAATAAATGAGTCTATTTATACTCATTGAATTCACTGGTCTTAGCAAATTTCCCACCATCCTGAAGCAGCTGGGTTTTTTGTTTTGTTTTGTCTTGTCTTGTTTTTTTAAATGTTTATTTATTTTTGAGAGACAGAGCATGAGTCAGGGAGGAGTAGCGAGAGAGAGGGAGACACAGAATCCCAAGCAGGCTCCAGACTCCGAACTGTCAGCACAGAGCCTGACGTGGGGCTCAAACCCACAAACCGTAGGATCATGACCTGAGCTAAAGTCAGACACTCAACAACTGAGCCACCCAGGTGCTCCCTGAAGCAGCTGGTTTGATAGAACAGTGGAATTGCCTTTTGAAGACTGAGTCTGGTAGCTGACAATACCTGATTGTGTGTGTGTGTGTGTGTGTGTGTGTGTATGACTTTTGCATATTTATCTTCTATCCAGTAACCTTGTCAAACTTATTAGTTCTAGTGGTCTTCTTTTGATTTCACAGGATTTTCTATATAAACTTTCATGATATCTATGAAAAAAGACAGTTTTGATTCTTCTGTTTTAAAATGTATGCTTTTTATTTCTTTAGTATATGATTCCTAACAAGTAGGAATTCTCCTAGATAACCATAATAAAGCCATCAGAATTGGGAAATTAATATTTGATACATTAGGGTTCCTGGGTGTCTCAGTCAGTTAGGTGTCCGACTTCAGCTCAGGTCATGATCTTACAGTTCATGAGTTTGACCCCCACATCGGGCTCTGTGCTGGCAGCTCAGAGCCTGGACCCTGCTTCTGATTCTGTGTCTCGCTCTCTCTTTGCCCCTCCCCCACTCATGCTTTGTTTCTCTCTGTCTCAATAATAAATAAAAACACTTTTAAAAAATTAAAAAAATATTTGATACATTACTACCATAGAATCCACAGTTTGTTCAAGTTTTGCCAGTTGTCCCCAAAATATCCTCTAAAACAAAAGGATCCAGCTCAGAGTACATGTTGCATTTAGTTGTCATATTGCTTTACTCTCCTTCAATGTGAACAGTTTCTTAGTCTTTCCTTGAGTTCCATGACCTTGACACTTTTATTTTTTATAACTATTTAAATTTTTTTTAATGTTTATTTTTGAAAGAGAGAGACAGAGTATGAGCGGAGGAACAGCAGAGAAAAGACACAGAATCTGAAGCAGGCTCCAACCTCTGAGCTGTCAGCACAGAGCCTGACACGGGGCTCGAACCCACGAGCAGTGAGATGGTGACATGAGCCACAGGTGGACGCTTAACTGATTGAGCCACTCAGGTACCCCATGACCTTGATACTTTTAAAGACTGCATGCCAGCTATTTTGTAGAATATTCCTCAAATTGGTATGTCTAATATTTCCTTGTGATTAGATTCAGGTTATGCTTTTTTTGTCAGGGATTACAACAAAAGTGATGTTCTTTTTTTTTTTTTTTTTTAATAGTTTATTTACATTTGAGACAGAGAGAGACAGAGTATGAGCAGGGGAGAGGCAGAAAGAGAGGGAGACACAGAATCTGAAACAGGCTCCAGGCTCTGAGCTGCCAGCACAGAACCAGATGCGGGGCTCAAACCCACGAACCATGAGATCATGACCTGAGCCGAAGCCAGACACTTAATCGAATGAGTCACCCAGGTGCCCCCAGAAGTGATGTTCTAATTGTATCCCACCGGCCTATACATTATTTTGATGTGTCCCTTGAATGGTAACATTAACTTTGATCCTTAATTATGGTGATGTCTGCCAGGTTTCTCCACTGTAAAATTATTTTTATACTTTTTATAAGTATTTGTGGGAATGTACTTTGAGGCTATGGAAATAAATATCCTATTCTTCATCCAATTTTCTCCCACTTGGTTTAGTATTCATTGATGTTTTGTGGTTAATTACTATGATGGTTACTAAGTGGCATTTTCTAATTCAATCATTCCTTCTATGTTTATTAGTTATTTCACTGAAAAAAGCTTTTTCTTCTTCTCATTTATTAATTAATTACTATCAGAATGACTCATAGATTCCTGTTTTATTCAGTGGATTCTAATATTTTACCGTTATTATTCAGTTGATATTCGAATGGTCCCTGATTTGACCAGTGGGAACCCCTTCAAGCTTGTTCTTGCATCCTTCTGACATGTCCCTGTGATTATTAGGTTGGTCCACACTTTTTTGGCACAATCAGATGTTTCAGGTTTGTCTTGCTTGGACTTTCCCTCCCCAGTCCTTGAATCAGCCCTTTCTCCAAGAAGCAGTGGTCCTTTTCAGTAGAGAATGGTCTTAGAAGCCAATACCAGATGTGATCAAACCTAGGAGAAGTCATTATTCTGAGGTCCTTTCAGAACAGAATTTGGGGGGGAAATATGTGTATGTATGTGTATATGTATATATTTCATCCTGATACCTCCAATTCTAACCTAATGGTACAGGATTCATTCTAATTTTGTCCTTTTCCATAGTTGAGACTCTGTCTGGCAGAGAAAATCTGATTTCCCTTATCCATAATATATTTATTTATTTGATCAATTCCCCTTACATATAGCCAATCTTCTGTTGCCATTGCTGCCTATTGCTTCTCTGTACCACGAACTCCTTCTTGACTTCCAATACCCCATTCCAGACTCCCACAGTGGTCCTTCCACATAGAATTGGAAACCTCTTCACCTTCCTCAGGCTCCAACACCCCACAATGGGCCAGTATGGTTGCTCAACTAACTGGACTCCTACATTCTCCATCTGATGGCTTTTAGACTGAATTATTCAGGAAGCAAGGAGGAAGTAAAGAAGGTAGGTTAGAAGACAAGCAGGCTCATAACTATTTTTTAATTAAGAAGAAAAAAAGCCTCCAAACATTTTGATTTCTCATTGTCATTCACATTATTATTGGCTACTCTTGCTTGCAACAGAAAGGAAATCGTGTTTCATTATTAGGCTAGGTGTGGCTAATCTGTGTCTATAATATTTTTTCTTAAGTAATCGCTACCCAACATGGGGCCAAACTCACAACCCCAAGCTCAAGAGTTGCATGCTCTGTCAACTGAGCTTGCCAAGTACCTCTATGTCCATAACGGTTTACATAGCTATACCCAAAATGATCATGTTTGAGGTTATGAGTTATAGATTGAGGAGAAAAAATAGAATAGCTGGATCCAAGAGAGCTACCAGAGACTTAGCATTACTCTTTCATCTTTGACTAAGTTCTAAAGAAGTACAGCGTCTAGCTAGAGAAATGCCCCAGGTACTTAGAGAAAGCCATGCCCTGTAGCTTTGGTTATACTGAGCCAGGTTTAAGATTAACAAGTTATCTTAGACGGGGAATGCCAGACCTGGACCCGCAATGGATGATAAAGATTTTACACTGATTCAGGGAGGCAGCAGGGCATAAGAACACGGACTCTGAAGCCAGCCATCCTGGGTTCCAATCCTCCCTGCCATAGTTACTAGTGATGGGATCCTGTAAAAATTTGCTGTCTCTTTGGGCCTCAACATCTTCATCTCTAAAATGGAGGCTCTACTCCATAGGGTTGTTTAAGCAGATTAGGTAATACCCTTAAAATAGTGCCTGGCATTAGAGGTAGATTTGCCTTGAAGCTAAAGACACTGAAGTTTAAAAGGGCTTTCCCTGACACAGGCTACCTCCAAAGCTCTGAATTTAGGTTTGCATTTATTCAAGTGCCTGGCCGCCTCAGTCATAGAGCACGTGACTCTTGATCTCGGGATTGTGAGCTCGAGCCCCACTTTTGGTGTAGATATTACTTTAAAAACTTAAAAAAAAAAAAAAAGAGTGGTCCATTAAGGTGTATTTGTGTCTTATGTTGTGTGTATGTATTTTTTTGTTTTTTTGCTTTTAAATTGCTCCATCTTGCAGAAAGATAAGCTGTAAGATAAGCCATCATGTAAGATATTTCTTTCATTCATTCACGCATTTAAAAACTGTTTACTGAGTGGCTACTATGTCATACATATTCACGATCTTGTGGCCAAGACAGATAATGGCCAAAACAGATATGTACATCAATAATTACAATATAACATAGTAAGTGTTATAACAAATGTATGTATAGCCACTTAGAGCAAAGAACAACAAACTCTAGAGGGAGTTGACAAGTTTAGTTTTTTTGTTTTTTTTTAAAATATTTTTTATTTATTTCTATAAGAGAGAGAGACAGCATGAGCAGGGGAGGGTCAGAGAGAGAGGGAGATACAGACTCGGAAATAGGCTCCAGGCTCTGAGCTGTCAGTCAGCACAGAGCCCGACGTGGGGCTCAAACCCACGAACCACGAGATCATGACCTATGTGAAAGTCGGATGCTTAACCGACTAAGCCACCCAGGCGCCCCAACAAGTTTAGTTTTTGATTGAGCTGTTTTAATGGGTACATATGAGATTTGAAGGGTGGAAGACTATTCCATTTCTTCCATTTTATTTTTAAGTAATCTCCGAACCCAACCTGGGGCTCAAACCCACAACCCCGAGATCAAGAGTCACATGCTCAGGGTGCCTGAGTGCCTCAATCAATTAAGTATCTGACTCCTGATCTTGGCTCAGGTCATAATCTCACGGTTCGTGAGTTCGAGCCCTGGGTAGGGCTCTGCACTGACAGTGCGAAACCTGCTTGGGAATTCTTTCTTCCTCTCTCTCTGCCCCTCCCCTGCTCACACTCCAGCTTGTATGTGTGTATGCTCTCTCTCTCACAATAAATAAATAAACTAAAAAAAAAAAAAAAAGTCACATGCTCTACTGATTTAGCTGGCCAGGTACCCAGATTATTCAGTTTAAAGAAACAACATATTCAAAAGCCTTCACTCCTTCATTGAGTAAATATTTATCAAGGATCTACATCAAGCCAGGTATTATTCTGGATGCTGGGGACATAGTGATAACAAGTCAGGCAAGAGCTGGGCTTTCATGCAGTTTACACTCTAAGTGGGAGCACTAAATACGATAATACAATAGAGCGTCACAGGAGCGTATGAGTGTGTGTCCATTTTATTTGTGAAAGATTTTATATTTTTAAAAGTAATCTTGGGGCGCCTGGGTGGCTTAGTCGGTTAAGCGACCGACTTTCGCTTAGGTCATGATCTCCAGTTCGTGGGTTCGAGCCCCGCATCGGGCTCTGTTCTGACTGCCAGCTCAGAGCCTGGAGCCTATTTCAGAGTCTGTGTCTCCCTCTCTCTCTGACCCTCCCCTGCTCATGCTGTCTCTCTCTCTCTCCTAGAAAAAAAAAAAAAAAAAGTAATCTCTACACCAAAACATGGGGCTCAAACCCACAACCCCGAGATGAAGAGTCACATGCTCCACTGACTGAGCCAGCCAGGTGCCCTGAATGTGTGTCCATTTTAAACCAAATGGTGAGGGGCGCCTGGGTGGCTCCGTCAGTTGGACTTCCGACTTCGGCTCAGGTCATGATCTCACAGTTCGTGGGTTCGATCCCCGCGTCGGGCTCTGTGCTGACAGCTAGCTCAGAGCCCGGAGCCTGTTTCAGATTCTGTGTCTCCCTCCCTCTCTGGCCCTCCCCTGCTCATGCTGTCTCTCTCTCTCTCTCTCAGAAATTAAAAAAACAAAACAAAACAAAACATAAGAAAAACTGTTTAAACCAAATGGTGAGAAGACCTTTCTGAGTTGGAAACATTTCAGGTGAGGCTTAAATGACAAGGAGTCAGAAAGAAGAAGATTGGGGGCAGAGGAGGGCACTTAAATGCAACAACTCCTGGTAGCAAAGGGCCTAGAATACCAAAACAATTTTGAAAAAGCAAAGTTGGAGGACTCACATAATGCCATTTCAGAAGTTACTATAGTTACAGTAATTAAGACAGTGTGATTTAATGTAAGGATAGATATTTATATCAACAGAAGAGAATAAAGAATCCAGAAATAAACCTAACTGCATAAGGTCAATTGAATTTCAACAAAGATGCCAAGTTAATTCAACAGAGAAAAGACATTTCAAAAAATGGTGCAGGGGCACCTGGGTGGCTCAGGTAAACATCTGACTTTGGCTCAGGTCATGATCTTGTGGTTTGTGAGTACAAGCCTCACATAGAGTGAGCTTGAGCTCTGCTTCGGGCTCCATATTCTCCCTTCCTCTCCCTCTCTCTCTGCCTCTCTCTGCCCCTTGTTCACTTGCACCGTCTTTCTCTCTCTAACAATAAATAAACAAACAAACAAATAAGTGATGAACTTTATGAAAATTAAAAACTTCTATTTTTCAAAAGTTCCTATCTAAAAGAGGAAAAAGCAGCCACAGACTGGGAGAAAATATATGTAAAACACATATCTGATAAAAGACTGATATCCCAGAATATAAAAAGAACTCTTATAACTCACTGATAAGAAAACCAAATGATTAAGAGATTTGGACACTTTGTCAAATAAAAAAATAGAGATGATACATACATACATTAAAAGATGCTGAACATCATTATGGAAATTGCAAATTAAACCACCATGCTGTATCACCACACACCCACTAGAATGGCTAAAATTAAAAATATAGACAATACAAAATGCTAGGGAGGATGAGGAGCAACTGGAACTCTCACACTGCAAAATGTTATATCCCCTTTGGAAGACAATTTGGCAGCTCTCCCTTCCTCCCTCCTTCCTTCCCTTACTTCCTTATTGATTGATGAAGTATAGTTGACATACAATGTTAGATTAGTGTCAGGTGTACAATTTGGCAGTTTCTTACATAGTTACACATACATTTACCACATAACCCAGAAATCCAACTCCTGGGTATTTCCCCAAGAGAAATATACCCACACAAAGACCCGTACATGAATGCTTATGGCAGCTTTATTGTAAATAGCTCCAAACTGGGAACTGCTTAAATGTCTATCAACCAGTAAACAGATACACAAATTATAGCACATCTATGCAATGAAATACTACTCAGCAATCAAAAGGAATAATACATGCAACAACAGAAGAATCTCAGAAGCATTACATGAAGTGAAAGAAGCCAGACACAAACCCTACATACTGTATTATACAATTTCATGACAATCTGGAATCCAAAGACAAAAACTACAGAGACAGGACTCAAATGAGTGGGTTGCTCAGGGCTGTGGTAAAGGTGGTGGTGGGGAAGACAGACTCTAAAGAGACATGAGAACTTGCTGGAATGATAGAAATGTCCTATATCCCAATTGTGATGGTTACGTTGTTATACATCTGCCAAAACTCAACACATTATACATTTTTAAACGGTGAATTTTACTGTATGTAAATTATTCCTCAATAAACCTGAATTATAGGCCATAAAAGGCATTGCAGCTTTCTCTTAGTTCTCTCTCAGATCACTCACTCTTAAGGGAAGTCCGGTATTGTGAGGACAGTCACCACCTGTATGGAGAGGCCCACATGATAAGGAACTGAAACCTCTTGCCAACATGTAAATGAGACACCTGGGAATGATGCTCGAGCCCCAATCCTTGAATTAACTGTGGCTGCTGTCCTGGCTGACATCTTGCCTGCAACCTCAAGAGAAGTCTTGAGGCAAAACCAACTAGCTAAGCCAGTCCCAAATCCTGCACCCAAAGAAACCGTGGGGTAGTAAATATTTTCGTTTTAAGCCACTAAGCCTGGGGCATAATTGTTACACAATTATAGATAGCTAACATACTATGAAATGGGGGAGTAATCTTGGGCGAAGTTGGTGAAATGGGCAGAGAACAGAGATCTTGTAGACTTACAGGCATTGTGAGTACTTCAGATTTGATTCCTAGTTCAATGCTAAGGCATTGGTGGTTTTATTCAGAATAACAATCACAATTTCACTTAAAGTAGTCACTCTACTACGGAGTGGTCAAGAACAGAGGCAGACAGACCAGTTAGGAGGCCATTGCAGTAGTACGTGTGAGATGATGGTGGTTTAAAAGATTAGGGTAGTGACAGTGGAGATAGATGCATAGAGTCAAGGAAATAGAGAGGAATCAAGGATGAGTCTAGGGTCTTTTGGTTTGAACAGCTGAAATGAGAATAACTATAAAAGGAATATACTGGGAGAAGTGATGGATGAAAGCCAGTCCCGAAGGAGTGTATAAGCATAATGTATTTGCTGCAAATTGCAAATAGGTCAGTATGGTTGGAGTTTATGATAACTGGATGGGAGGAGAGAGTGATGAGAAAGGAAGCTAAAAAGACAGGCATGAAAGAAAAAGCCTGTTTACCACCATAAAGTATCTGGACTTTATGCAGTTAGCCACTGGAAGCCACTCAAAGATTTTTTTTTATGTTAATTTATTTTTGAGACAGAGAGAGACAGAGTGTGAGTGGGGGAGGGGCAGAGAGAGAGGGAGACACAGTATCTGAAGCAGGCTTCAGGCTCTGAGCTAGCTGTCAGCACAGAGCCTGATGCAGGGCTCAAACTCACGGACCATGAGATCATGACTTGAGCTGAAGTTGGACGCTTAACCAACTGAGCCACCCAGGCGCCCCACTACTCAAAGATTTTAAGTAGGAGAGTGAATGATCAAATTCACATTGTACTTATTTATTTTAATAGTTTATTGTCAAGTTGGTTTCCATATAACACCCAAAATTCATATTTTAGAAAGGTAACTATCAGCAGCAATAAAGAGTTTGGCTTGAAGATTGGAGACATTGGAAACCAGGAGACATTTTTAATAACCTTCTTATTTAAAGGAGGTAGCAAAGTACAGTAGGAAGAAAAAATGGCTTTGGAGAAAGACCCAAATTCAAATCTTTTTAATGTTTAAGTTTATTTATTTTGAGGGGAGGGTGGAAGAGAAAGGGTGAGCGAGCAGAAGAGGGGCAGAGAGGGAAAATCTCAAGCAGGCTGTACAATGTCAGCAGACCACAATGCAGGATTTGATCTCACAAACCATGAGATCATGACCTGAGCTGAAACCAAGAGTCACTTAACCAACTGAGCCACATAGGTGATCCCCCAGTTCAAATCTTGACATAGCATTTCCATCTATTACAAGTTGAATTGTGTCTCCCCTCCGTCTCCAATTCATATGTTGAAGTCCTAACCCCAGTACCTCAGATGTGACCTCATTTAGAAACAGTCATTGCAGTTGTAATTAGTTAAGATAAGGTCATACTGGAGTAGGATAGGCCCCTAATCCAACAACTGGTATCCTTATAAAAAGGGAAAATTTGGTCAGAGACATGCACACAGAGATAATGCCATTTGAACATGAAGGCACAGATCTACAGGTCAAGGAATGCTAAAGATTACCAACACACCACTGTAAGCTAAGGAAGAGGCATGGAACGGATTCTGCCTCACAGTCTTCAGAAGAAACCAACTCCGTTGACACATTGATCTTGGACTTTCAGCCTTCAGAACTGTGAGACAGTAACTTTCTGTTAAGCCATTCTGTTTGTGGTACTTTGTTCTGGTAGCCCTAGCAAACCAATACGCCATAGACAGATTATTCTATTGTGTTAATCCCTAGTGTCCTAATCTGTAAAATGGGGGTAACTGTATCTGCCTAATAGGCGGTCATGAAGATGAAGAGAAATGGCATTTGTAAAAAACACTTGGCATAAGCAGGCAATACATAAATAGTATTTTACATTTGTGAGGCACTAATGCTACCCAAAGAAAATGGGACATTTCTGGAGATTTTGGGAAAGATTGCTCACAACTATCAGTGTCATGTGCAATACAATCAAAAGGTAACAGGATGAAGGGGTGCCTGGGTGGCTCAGTCGGGTAAGCGTCTGACTCTTGATTTTGGCTCCGGTCATGATCTCATGGTTCCTGAGTTCGAGCCCCACTTTGGGCTCTGCGCTGATAGTGTGGAGCCTGCTTGGGATCTTCTCTTCCTATCTCTCCCCACTCTCTCTCAAAAAAAAAAAAAACTAAAAAAAAAAAAAAAAAAAGTAACAAGATGAACAAGACGATCTTGGAATCCATTTCTCCTGTTCGATTCTTTAGAAAGGAGCCCTGGGATTGCCTTGCTGTCTGCAGGGATAGAACACTAGTTACAAGAACCACAAGCATCCTCAAAGGCAGGAAGACTGAGGCGAATTAACATCCTGTGCAAGGTCATGTTGTAAAGGGAAGGAGGTGAACAAAGCTAGAAAAGAATGGGCCAGATACCTTAGGCCTCCAGGCTTCCCAGCTCACTTCCTTAGGTAAAAAATTTGGGCTGGGGATTGTTCTCTCCTCAGCTCCATAAGGGAAGCCCAACAGAGGCCTCACCAGTCTCTGGAACGCCTAGTCCTTTCAAGCAGGGAGTCCCTTGCCAAAGCAAACAATCCCAGCTCTACGATTGTGCTCTGGCTGGGGTAGGGGAGAACAAAGATCCCTTTCTTTGCTTCCCCAACTCTATGGCTCCAGCCAAAGGCACTGTTTACACAATCTTCCCTGGTGAAGAATTTGTTCCTTTTCTCTCTCTAGGTTGCAGCTGGAAAAGATTGACTCCCTTCTGGCCTGTTTCTTTTCCCCAGATCTCTGGTCAGGAAAAGTGCCCAATACCTGAACCTCCCACCCTCAGACAGGATGTCAGCACACTTAGCAGTAACGTTAGGCCCTTTTGTGATGTGATGGGAGAACCATCACATGGTTCGAAGCTTTAATGGCAGAAAGCTTATCTGGCTGGGAAAGGGATGCTGGCTGGAGACACCGGGAGACTAACCTGTCTCCATTTCAATTCTGTGTATTCCTCCCTCTCTTATTCCTGAGCGATTCCTAGGCTTTCCCAAGTCCGTCTGTACAACTGAATCAAATAATCAAAATCCAGGGCAGAGCTGGGTTCCTTCTTTAAAAGGATGATAAGGTGGGTAGGACGAAAATAGTGTTTTCTAAGGGGAAAAGTTTTTCTTTAGTCTGTAGTTTACTAATTCCAGCGGTACATTTTTCCCTCAAGCCCTAAAACAAAGCAAGGAGGAGGAAAGGAAGCCCCAGAGTGGTGGTGTCTAATTTTAGCACTGGCGGAGAATCCTAGTGTTAAATTACTCCTGGTAAATTAGTAACCAAGAAAGAGCAAAGATAGAGACAATCTACAAGATCTTGCGTTCCAAAAAGAAGTTTTAAAATCTAATTCTGGGGCACCTGGGTGGCTCGGTGGATTAAGCATTCGACCTCAGCTCAGGTCATGATCTCACGGTTGGTGGGTTCGAGCCCTGCATCTGGTTCTCCGCTGTAAGCAGAGCCTACTTTGGATCCTCTGTCTCCCTTTCTCTCTGCCCCTTCCCTGCGCACATGCACACTCTCTTTCCCTTAAAAATAAACATTAAACATTTAAAAAAATCTAATTCCACTTATTCTATGACACCTTCAGGAGGCGCATCTCAAGGAAACCCGCTAATTTCACACCAGGGAAGGAACTTGAAGCATAAGAAGACAGAACCAAAAGTGACTTGAACCCAGGATTCTGGGACTTTCAATCTGCTCATTTCTATAGGGCCAAGCTGCTTCCTGAAAATTTTATAGGTCTTTTGCACTGCACAAATTTTCCCAAGCTAATCCCTACTGACTCTTCCCCTGTTGCTAAGGGAGTTATAGGCTAGCTGTTTGTTACCCTTTGCAGCTATGTTTTGGAAACTTAAAGTCCTCGCTCCAACTGCTGGGAGATGTGAATGGAAAGGCCTTAAGGGTACAAAGGGGCTGCAAGTCTGGTCTCAGATACCACCCGTACATACACATAACTCCCCCTGCCCATCAGGATCTGCAGAGCTGGTTTCTGTAAAAGCAGCTACGTGATTCCTGGAAGGCTCTAATCTACAATGGTTAAAAATATCCATCTTGAGGGCAGAGCTGAGCCAACTAAACTGAGCCTGCCCAGATACCCAGGAAATGAGCAGTGGGATAAAATGAACCTGGGGGGAGGCAAAATGCTACTTATCTGCAAGTTAACAACAGGGATGGTAATTGTAAGAAAAACAGATCAATCACCTTCACTGAGAAATCTGAAAAACTGCCTAGATTTGTCTTTCCTTCTCCACCAATAATATTTGGCCCCTTTACTTTGTGGTATGAGATAATGAAGCAGCTTTGGTCATGGGTTTCTACTTGGTTTTATTCCTGCCTAGATAATCTCAAGGACCAAGTCATCACTCTTGAATCGGAGTCTTATGTTTTCTCATCGTTTAAAACAAGAAAAAATATCTATTTCATACACATGAAATGACTTTGGTAGAAGATCATGGCATGCCATTTGTGTTTAAAGGTCTTTCCTTCTTTAGCCTTTCTGAGCTAGATTAGATTCAGTGAAGTTAAGAGGCAGAGGTCAGAGAATTCAACTTTTGGGAGTTTCTTTTCAGTGCAAGATTCAGATGAAATGTTACTCCTTTTCCAGATTGAAAACTTGCACTTGTGTAAGCTTTCGATTGCTACAGGGCCGCCTAGGTGGTTCAGTCGGTTAAGCGTCTGACTTTGGCTCAGGTCATGATCTCACGGTTGGTGGGTTTGAGCCCCACATCAGACTCTGTACTGACAGCTAGCTCAGAGCCTGGAGCCTGCTTCAGATTCTGTGTCTCCCTCTCTCTCTCTGACCCTCCCCTGCTCACGCTGTCTCTCTCTTGCTCTCAGAAGTAAGTAAAACATTTAAAAACTTAAAAAAAAGCTTTCTATCACTACATAACGAATTATCATAAACTCAGTGGTTTAAAACAACATCCATTTATCACCTTACTGCTCTGTAGATTATAAATCCAGGAAGTTATGCTTAGGGTCTCACAAAGTCAAAGTCAAGGAGGTGTTGATTGGGCTGGAGTCCTAAGAGGCTTTGAGGAAGAAAGCACTTCCAAGCTCATTTAGGCTGTTGGCGGAAGTCAGTTCCTTGCAGTCGTAGAACTGAGGTCCCGGTTTCCTTGCCGGCTCCTGGTTAGAGGGTCAATCTGAGCTCTCAGAGGCCACTTTTCAGTCCTTGTGTATGGTCCCCTATGTCTTCAGAGCTTGTTTGGAGGTTCTAGCAGAGGAGCACAGCTACTTGTATACCCTTGACCAAAGAACGGTCCTCCTGTAGCGGGGAAGGTCGTCCTCTTCGACCGAGCGTGCAGCTTCGGGAGGGACGCACATGGAGCGGTGAGGGAGGAAGGGGACACCCGCCTAGCCAGCCAGATCAGCCGAATCAACCCTGGCGATCAATGGGGTGACAGATGTCGCAGCCAGATCACCCTCACATCCCCCTACGTCTTCAGAGCCAGCAATGGCACATTGACTCCTTATATCTCATTTCTTTTTCTACCACCAGCCTTAAAAAACTCTTTGCTTTTTAGTGTGATTAGATCAGGCCCACAGATAATCTCCCCATCTCAGTCAACTATGTGGTGTTAATATAACAAAACCACACGTATCATATCCCATCAAATTCACAGGTTCTGGGGATTAGAGCAGGGCAGATTTAGGGGAGTCATTAAAAAAAATTCTGCCTACCACGGCACTTATTCGAAAGACGAAAGGAAAGAATCTCTTATGGGGTAAGCAGACGAAGGAAGTGGGAACAAAGTATCTCGAACCATTCACACTAATAAGAGAAACCAAGCATTTGAGAGAGGCCTGACCTCATCCCTGTATTCTATCCATTGTGCCTTCTGCCATTTCTTTAAAGAATTTTTTTAATGTTTATTTTTTATATATAGAGAGAGAGACAGAGCACAAGATGGGGAGGGGTAGGGAGAGAGGGAGAGACAGAATCTGAAGCAGGCTCCAGGCTCCCAGCTGTCAACACAGAGCCCAATGTGGGGCTTGAACCCACAGACCATGAGATCATGACCTGAGCTGAAGTTGGACACCTAACCGACTGAGCCAATCAGATGCCACAGCCTTCGGCCATTTCTGAAGTTGGTAGTCTGACCACAATATACTTCCTAATGTTCATAGTACCTGGAGCTAAAACATTTTAAGAAATGCTTGGGGACTAAAAAAATTATCTTGTATCTTAACTTTTCCTTATCAAACAGTGAGAACACTAAGCTGTCCAAGAGTGTGTCCTAAGAATTCATGTTGGAAAACGCATGATAATTTTAGACGTGATTCAATAAAGACAAAGTTTCATTGCTCAAAAAGAAGGATGAGGACAATATTCTCTGCTCATCAGTGTGATGCTACTCCTCTTCCTTTTTCTTTTTCAGAATTCAACCTGAATATTCTTTCACTTTCAAAGGATGTAAGACACAGAGCAGTCTCTAGATTCCTGGACACCACTTATGCTAAATTACCATTGTTGTCCGGAATATGTATCTCATCCTGTGGACCTGAGAAAGCCTTAAACTAATAAGGAAGGTTGGAACAAGGTTACTCCTTATTCCTGTTTAGTATTTAGAGGATTTCCAGAGGACATCATTTTCTTCCAATTAAAATGGAATTTTTCCTGTGGTTCTGAAGAAATGCAACGGACTCTTGAAAAAACTAAGGAATAAGAGGGAAGCAAGCCTCGCTATCATCGGCATCCCTGGGTTCTCTCAGATGCATTATGGCTAGACTTTATAAACTGTGATGGTCAGTTCCCTTTTCTATTGCCAACCATAAAGAAGGGAGAAGCTATCTCCAAAATGCCTGTTAATATGCTCTGAGCTCCATGGGGAATGAGAAAGCAAATAATCATTATACATTGAATTTTGAAGGTACCATCCTTCCCAAATACTCAAAGTACCCCTGTGTGTATGCATGTAATTCCTGAGATGAACATTATTATCCCTATTCAACAGCTGGGGAGAAACTGAGGTCCTAGAAAGTTACTGGTTAGTCATCTGTCCAACTTCACAGCGGCCAGTGTTAGAAGAGAGATTAGAACATTTCCTGATACACCCGAAACTAACATAACATTGTGGTCCACTGTAAAAAACAATCTGATTTCAAATCATGGGCTCTTTCTAAAACTACAAGGACAAGTAGAAAGCTTTCATTAAAGGGGCGCCTAGGTGGCTCAGTCGGTTAAGCGTCTGACTTTGGCTCAGGTCATGATCTCATGGCTCCTGAGTTTGAGCCCCACGTTGGGGTCTGTGATGACGGCTCAGAGCCTGGAGCTGCTTCGGATTCTGTGTCCCTCTCTTGCCCTGCCCCTCCCCTGCTCATACTTGGTCTCTGTCTCTTCCTCTCTCTCAAGAATACACAAACATTAAAAAAAAAAATTAAAGAAAAGCTTTCATTACATAATGTATCAAAGTTGGAAAGATCTCTAGAAAATTTGCTCTTGGACCCTCTACTAAAACATCAGCACTGCTCTTCTCAGGTTGTTAGCAGCTTTGGCTGCCAGTATCTCCTGGGACTTGAAAAAGGGGAGGTTGCCTTGACTCCTCCCGAAGACATTTGCTTCCACGCTTCTTGCAGCACCATCTCATCATTCACCTCAGAGAGAACAAAAACACAAGGCCACTAAGCCTCGAGTTCTCCAAGCACCTAAGCTGGTAAGGGGCTAGCTAGAACCAGTCCCAAAGAAGGGGCCGAGAGAAAGAAAACAGGATACTGGATGACTCAGAAAGGGGATGGCCAACAGAGGACCTGACCAGGGATACAAATTCAAGACCAAAATAGAGGTCTATCCCTCCTCTCAAAATATGTAGATACCTTCCACCTCCTCTTGGCTCAAGCTGTTCTTGTGAAAGCCCCACTTGGAGCCTCACAGCCCAGACACACCTGGGTGGGAACAGTATAGCAATCTGGAAGCAAACTGTGGATAGGATCCCTCTCCACCCTTGATCACAATAGCAAAAGGACAAGGGTGAAAGATTTTGGATGACTTGCTTCCGGAGAATCAGTTTACTCTGGGATTAAGTCTCTGCCCTGGGCTTTAATTTTATACTCCTCAATTAAACCAAAAGCAAAACTGTTGTGGTTGTTCACATTATCACAAAAGGGCTCTAACCCAGTTACTTCAAGCATGCGTTGTATCTAAAAGTGTATCTAGCCTTTAGAAAATACAATTCTTTACTTTTATACTAACCCCACTGTCCAAAGTCCCCCTTGAGGGGATTTTTTAAGGGAAAAGCTTTACTTTGCTTATTCTGCCCTTTCCTTCTTGTTTGGGAAAATAAGTCATGGGCAACACTGGGCTTGAGGAGTCCCACAGGACCAACAGTATGGTAGTCTGACACCCTGGTTAGAAGACATGAACCTTGCTCTAACTCCAGCCCAGCTACTGAATGTTCCTGAGAGAATCCTTTGACTTTTCAAAGTCTTGGTTTCCTCATTTTTGAAGTGAGGTGGATGGGTGAGATGACTAAGTAAAATATTTGACAAAGATATTGCTGAGAGGGGCGCCTAGGTAGCTCAGTCCATTAAGCATCTAACTTTGGCTCAGGTCATGATCTCGCCTGAGTTCAAGCTCTACACCGAGCTCTGTGCTGACAGCTTAAGAGCCTGGAGCCTGCTTCGGATTCTGTCTTCCTCTCTCTCTCCCCCTCCTCCACTAGTGCTCTCTCTCTTTCTCTCAAAAATAAACATTAAGAAATATATTGCTGAGATATATCATGCTAGGTACTTCTAGGTATATAAAATGAACATGACATAGTCTCTTCAAAAAACTAGTAAGTCTAACTTGGAAGATAAAAGACACACATATACGTAACAAATCCACAATTTACACAAGCCATAAACATTATACAGTATACAACATGATCTATAGTCCTTTATTTGGGTTAATGCTCATTTGACTGATGGTAGATAGAAACCAGATGAAAGCTTCATGGAGTAAGAGGTAGCATTTAAACTTGGTCTTTAAAGATAACAGGGAGTTTGAAAAAAAAAGGAAAGTGAGCAAAGATTCAGGAAAAGCAAGCAGAGATGGCCAAAGGGCAAGGCCTGAAGATAAGGACAGGGAAGAGGGAAAAGTATGTGAAAAATGACAATACCACTTTGGGTAGAGTATATGGGAATAATAAAAGATAAAGCCAAGAAGGCTGAGCTCAGAGTGTTACTGAATTGGTAAATGACAAAAACTAGCCTTATACTTCAGGATTAACCTGGCAGTGGTGGACAGAGGTAAACACTAGAGGCAAGACACTGGAGGCAGAAGGCCAGTTAAAAGGTTATTGCAATAGACCAAGTGGGTGGCAATGAGGCCCCAAGCCAGGATAGTAGCAGTGGAAACAGAGAGCCCATGAGTCAAAATGTTAAGCCATCGCTGTTGGTTTCCACTGACCCGATCATCCAAGATAACAGGCCATCCCAGGTGAAAATTATTAAAAAGGAGTGCTAATTTGAATAATCCTGACCTTCCTGACACAGAGAATGAAGAACAAGACTCATGGTGAATTTAGAATTGTCACCACTCTCCAGGGCTTACACTCTCACTAAGGCACTCAGCCAACTATGGAGAACAAATATACACAGGAGACACAAGAAAGATCTTATTAATACAGTATTTATTTGTCTTCCCTCTGTCAAACCCTGAGCCAACCACTTTCCCCAGGCTGCCTGGGGAGGTATAGGAAAAGGAACATACAGGGCAGACGAGACACGGGAGAAAGACCTATGGAAGGTGGAGACGGCTCCTTCACATGGCGAAGAGGATGAGAAAGGCCACCATCAGGCAAAAGAGCCCCATGGCCTCCGAGAGGGCAAAGCCCAGAATGGCGTAGGAGAAGAGCTGCTGCTTCAGAGAGGGGTTCCTGGGGGAAGGGGAGGAGAAAAGACTGAATTTCTAGTCCATACAAAGAAAAAGATAAACATCAAAGGTGGGCTCAGGGAAAACTCCTCTCCTCAAGCCCATCTTATGTATTGAGTCTTTCATGGTGGCACCATCATGCCCCAATTCCTGCCGGATACATCAGGGGTTCTACAGAGACTGAATGATGGGAGTGGACAATCCAAAATTCTGTAACATGGCCCATTACCTCCTCCAGTGGGTCACCCATAGCATAGCTTAAGACCTCTGGCCCTGGACCTTTAACTATCCAGGGCTTGACCAGGATGGAAGAGGTATCCAGAGTGGCAGAGTCATCAGAGCAGTTTTTGAAACTTGAAGGAGCAGAACTCCAAATAAAAAAAAAAAACAACGTATCAAAAAGCCAAACTACGATGTTAAAAAAGTGGGGGATTCTAAAGGCTTGTTTGGGGGCACCTGGGTGGCTCAGCTGGTTAAGCATCTGACTCAGGTCACAATCTTAGGGCTTGTGAGTTCGAGCCCCGTGTCCGGCTCTGTGCTGACAGTTCAAGGCCTGGAGCCTGCTTCAGATTCTGTGTCCCTCTCTTGCTCTGTCCCTCCCCCACACATGCTCTCTCTCTCAAGAATATAAATAAATAAATACAGGCTTGTTTGGTCTCCTCTTCATTCTTTAGATGGTCTCTGGGCATAGTTCAGAACTCTAGGGCTTTAGGGAACACGAGAAAAACCCTCTAGAATGGGTTTTTTTCCCTCATTGTATTCCATAAACCCAGGGGGAGAGACTACCTTCTTTCACTTCAAAACAGTTAAAGATTTTGGGCTTTAAGAAGCTACAAATGGGGCGGGGGCGGGGGGGTGCCTGGGTGGCTTAATCGGCTGAGTGTCTGACTCTTGATTTTGGTCATGATCTCATGGTTGGTAGGGCTGAACTTCTGCACTGTTGGTGTGGAGTCCACGTGGGACTCTCTCCCTCTCTGTCCCTCCCCTGCATGTGTGTGCACATACTTTCTCAAAATAAACTTTAAAAAAAAAGGCTACAAATGGTCTGTGAGGTTTAGATCCGGCAAGAATTGGGGCATGAATCAAAATGGGATAAGGATAAAGAAGTCTTCCAACTTTTTTTTTTAATTTTTTTTTTTTTAATGTTTTATTTATTTCTAGGAGAGAGAGAGACAGTGTGAGCAGGGGAGGGTCAGAGAGAGAGGGAGTCAGACTGAAACAGGCTCCAGGCTCTGAGCTGGCAGTCAGCACAGAGCCCGACGCAGGGCTCGAACCCACGAACCGCGAGATCATGACCTAAGCGAAAGTCGGACGCTTAACCGACTAAGCCACCCAGGCGCCCCAAGAAGTCTTCCAACTTTGAAAGTCAATATATAATTTCTATTTCTCTTACTCTGTCACCTCTGGAAGCCCTGACAGATAAGGTAAAGCAATACCAGCTTGTAATAGAACTGTGGATGCAGAAGCAGTCAGGCTTCTTGTTTCATATGAATCCTAAAAAATAAACCTATTTCCTTAAAGGCATTAAGAGAACTTGCAGGTCTCTTGAGGATTAATTTAGTTCTAACAGTGAGTTGCCCAGGGTTGGTGGGGACTAAACAGTCCCAAGTGTCAGGAAGCTATGGGGCTGGCTGCAAAGGCAGTTTTCCCAGGAGTGACCAGGGGCGGAGAGGGGAATTCCCAGGGATGGGGAAAAACAGTAAGGAAACCACCCATGCTGACCTGAGGCTCTAGATCAGTGGTAGTAAACTTTCTCTGTAAAGAGCTAGATAGTGAATGTTTTAGACGTTGTGGGTCACATATGGTCACTTTCTCATGACCCTTTAAAAATGTAAAACCCAGGGCACCTGGGGGATGGCCTCGGTTAAGCAGCCAACTTCAGCTCAGGTCTTGATCTCACAGATCGAAGGCTCATTAGTTCAAGCCCCGTGTTGGTCTCTGTGCTGACTCAGAACCTGGAGCCTGCTTCAGATTCTGTGTCTCCCTCCCTCTCTCTGCCCCTCCCCTCCCTTGATCTCTCTCTGAAAACTAAATAAACATAAAAAAAAAAAAAAAAAGTAAAACCCATTCTTAGCTCAGCTATACAAAAACCAGGCAGTGGCTTGACATGTCCTCCATCTCAGTTTGCCGACTCCTACTCTAAACCAGGTTTTCAATGGACTTTTCCAATACGGTAGCCACTGGTCACATGTGGCTACCTAGCCACATCATAAGTACACAAAATTTAAACTTTGTGTACTTTTAGCTAATTAAAATTTTATTTAAGTAACGTCTCTGCCCACATGGGGTTCGAACTCATGACCCCAAGATCAAGAGTCCCATGTGTTACCGACTATGCCAGCCAGTTAACTGCCCCTAGTTAATTAAAAAAAAAAAAAAAAAAAATTTTTTTTTTTTTACATTTTTTATTTATTTTTGAGAGACAGAGTGAGACAGAGTGTGAACTGGGGAGGGGCAGAGAGAGGAGACACAGAATCTGAAACAGGCTCCAGGCTCTGAGCAAGCATTCAGCACAGAGCCTGACGCAGGGCCTGAACCCATGAACCGTGAGATCATGACCTGAGCTGAAGTCAGATGCTCAACCGACTGAACCACTCAGGCACCCGCCCCTAGTTAATTCAAATAACTTCAGGTGGCTACTACATAGAAGAGTGTAGCTCAAGGTCCCCAGATATTTCTGCCCAGACCTCTGGAAACATATCTTAGAGCCAAGGAGGGCCCATCTTACCTGGCATAACCAATGATGAGGCTCCCAAACACAGTCCCAATTCCAGCCCCAGAGCCAGCCACCCCAACTGTGGCAGCCCCAGCCCCAATGAACTTGGCTGCTGTGTCGATGTCCCTCGAAGCAGTGCTGGTTTGGAAACTGCGGCTAGGAATAAATGAGGTCAGGGAACGTGGGGCTGCCCGGCTGCTGAGGCTCTGTGAAGAAGACGCAGGTAGAAGATAAAGACTTTAAGAAATCCCTATTTTTTGGTTTCAGAAATTTTTGTACCATTTAAACCCTTAATCTATCACATTCCATGGCTTCTCCCACAAACAGAAAAATGTTTAACTCCCTGGAAAAATCCCCTAACATGCTGCCAAGCAGAACTTTTTGATATAAGCAGCAGACATTAAATACCTTCAAAATTCACGTGTGTTCTAGAAGTGTAAGACTGAAGGCGTAGCCTGTTCTTGGTGCCCTGAAATCATCATCTTCCTGCGACCAACTACCACCAAATGAAGTCGGTAAACCAGGTCACATAATGGTAGTTATCAGCAGCACACATGGGCGTGCACTACCAGTGGCAAAAGTTGGACCACTAGGTCATAAATGGTTGTCAACTGTTCTCCACCTTCACCTAAAGCCAATGGCCTTGATCCTTCACTAACTTTAGTCTGTGATGACTGTCCTCAGCACTCCCCCTACTGGTGCTGCCGTAACCCTCTTCACCCCTCACCCCTAACCACAGGCCCAACTCCACCTTATGAGGTACCTCATCTGTCAGCGTCTCAGGTGGTTTTAGTGCCACTGCAGACAGCGATCGGCTCAACAGCTGAGAGGTGCTCCTGACCTAGGGGGGAGTGACACAAGGGCAAGAGGGTCAAGGAAGGCTGTGGAGGAGTTTCAGAACCATCCCAAGTTGTTATGTGGATGCCCCATTCATTCTCTTGATCTTGGATCATCCTTTTCCTTCTAGTAAATTTTTGACTCAAGAACCACACCAGTTCTTTTGCTTCCTAGGCTTCTCCTTTGTTTTAAGGGAAGAAACCTACTTCCTTTCAGGCCATGAGGCATTATGCATCCCCTTTTACAGGCCTCTAGAATACGAAGAAATGTAGGCCTCAGAAGCATTTGCTTCACTCAGTGTGAGAGAGATATATTGGTAATGGCCAACCCGTAAGAGAGAAGCCAATGATTGGAGGAGCATCTTTTCCTAGACACATCCTTCAGGAAATCAGGCACAAAGGTCCATGCTCAAAATTCACCCCTCCTGTAGCCTTTTCTGACTAATCCCAAGCCAAAACAGACAGCATGCTAGTTAACAGCCAGGGTTTCAATCAGACAGATCTAGATTCTAATCTTAGCTTTATTTCAGCTATGTGATATTAGGACAAATCACTTAAATCTTTCTAAGCCTGCTTTCTCATCTCCCAAATTGGAATAATATACCTCAGGGTCGATTTGAGGAGTCAATGAGATTAGGTATACAAACTGGTAAACTCCATGCCAAGCATTGTAAGTGCTCAATCAACAGTACCCCCTAATAATAGTATCACTCCTTTTCACTTACAGATGTATAAGCCAGTTGCCTCCACCATCTAATAATTTATAAAGCCTTCCATGCTGTTGCTTCTAAGTCAAATATTTTTCCAATATGTATTTACATGTGTTTTAACTTGCCACCCAAATTGAAACCTCCAGAGTGAACTCCCAGGTATGACTCTATGACACTCAGGGCAAGATCCTGTACACAGCACATACTCAGTCCAAGCAGGCTACCTACTCCATGCTTACCATTTCCGGCTGAGTTCCAGTTTGCAGGAACACAGAGTTTCAGGATAGGAATAACCTGACCTTACTCCAGATTCTCATTTAGACTCTTCTAACGTAGCTGGATGAAAAGAATGAACTGGCCTCCAAGGGATCTGAGACAGGGGGTGCCTGGTAAGCATTCACTCTCTGCTGTCAGGCTAACATGGCAAAGGACCTTCCCTCAACCCAGCTGTGAAGAGCAAGGTGTGGCAAGGAGGAAACAAGATGCCCTTAAAAACTCTCCCAGAGGGGCGCCTGGGTGGCTCAGTCGGTTAAGTGTCTGACTTTGGCTCAGGTCATGATCTCACGGTTCGTGGGTTCGAGTTCTGCGTCGGGTTCTGTGCTGACGGCTCAGAGCCTAGAGCCTGTTTCAGATCCTGTGTCTCCCTCTCTCTCTCTGCTCCTCCCTCACTTGTGCTGTCTCTCTGTCTCAAAAAAAAAAAAAAAAAAAACCAACTCTCCCAGAAAAGGCAGACACTCACCAAGAAGGGGGTGGAGACAAACTTTGCACAGGCGTACATTTTCAGGGGATGAGGAGCTGTGACAGGAAAGCTGAAATTACAGAAGTAGCACTGTAAATACTGTCCTTGTTCATCAAAGGATATCTTCTTTTTTTACACACTTATTTCTTTTTGAGAGACAGAGCATGAGTTGGGGGCGGAACAGAGAGAGAGGGAGACACAGAATCCGAAACAGGCTCCAGGCTCCGAGCTGTCAGCACAGAGCCTGACACAGGACTCGAACTCACAAACTGTGAGATTATGACCTGAGCCGAAGTCAAGACACTTAACCGACTGAGCCATCCAGGCACTCCAAAGGGTATCCTAATTGCAGAAAAGGTGCTCTGTTAAATTTACATGGCCCAAAGAGCACAGTAAATGACCTCAACTCATCAGCAGAGATGGAATTAAAACCTTGAAAGTCAAGGGATGCCTGGCTGGCTCAGTCAGTTAAGCACCTGACTCTTAGGTCATAATCTCATGGTTCATGGGTTTGAGCCCTGCATCAGGCTCTGCGCTGACTGGGCAGAGCCTGCTTGGGAATTTCTCTCTGCTCCCACATCCACATATGCACATGTGCACACGCACACACTCGCTCTCTCGCTCTCAGAATAAACTTAAAACCTTAAAGTCAAGATTTCCTCCACACAACTTCCAAGATTTCCTTATAATCAAGTGACTCCCCCTGGTCTGAATGAGCAACCACCTGCTCTCAGCTTTAAGACCTGTTATGCATTTCTACAGCTTCATGAGTTGTTGTGGCCAGAGGAAGTTCCTGTGTCCTCGGCCTAAATTTTCCTCACTATTCAAAAGAACTGTTCTCAAGACTTCATTGTCTGGGCCTAACACAGCTGCCCTTTAAAGACTCTTGGGAGATAGCTGTTGAAGGTCAAGACCCTGGAAGGGTCTCCAAAAATCTTTTTACTGAAATACCTGGAAGTTAGTGGACTCCTCAAAAGACTTCCATTTCATACGTTAATTAACAGGGTGAGGCAGACCAATGAGGAATACTGCCTTTACTCTAATCAGCCACGGCTGTTGAAGTATTCATTTGCACCATAGCACTAAGAGGCATTCTATTTTGTATGCCTAAGACCTAAAACAGCTGACATGCCTTAGGTGCATAAGTTAGAAGTTATCTGAGAGAGGAGTGGGTGAGTTAAAGACCTACAAAAAGGATTTCTTCGAGGTCCATCTGAACTAGTTACCTGAGGGTAGGGATGGTGTATGTATTAAAAATGCATATTTAAGGGCGCCTGGGTGGCTTAGTCGGTTAAGCGTCCAACTTTCACTTAGGTCATGATCTCGCGGTTCGTGGGTTCCAGCCCCACGTCGGGCTCTGTGCTGACTGCCAGCTCGGAGCCTGGAGCCTGTTTCAGAGTCTGTGACTCCCTCTCTCTGTCCCTCCCCTGCTCACACTGTCTCTCTCTCTCTCTCTCTCCTAGAAATAAATAAAACATTTAAAGAAAAAAAATGCATATTTAAAAAAATGCATATTCAGGTGGCACTTTGGACCTTCTTGGTCAAAATCTCTGGTGATAAGGTCCAAATGTTCTATATTTCAAATAAGCTTCTTAAGTGATCCATAGGTACACTGGGAGCAGTCTTTTTTGTTTTTTTTAAACGTTTATTTATTTTTGAGAGAGAGGACCAACAGAGGAGGGGCAGTGAGGGAGACGGAGAATCTGAAATAGGCTTCAGGCTCTGAGCTGTCAGCACAGAGCCTGACGCGGGGCTCAATCCCACGAACCAGGAGATCATGACCTGAGCCAAAGTCGCACGCTCAACCGAGCCAGTCAGGCACCCCAAGAGCACAGTCTTAAAACCAGTCTTGAAACGATGGTGGTGGCAGACCCAGGACTTGAAACCTCACACTTCAGTTAATGCTTCTTAATATGCTACAGGTTAAAATATTCAGGGATTACTTAAACCTGTTAAAGAACACTTCCTTAAATGATTTGTATTCAGTATTTTCCGAGGTTACACCTCTGAATCCAGAATCTTAGTCACTTTTGGATTAATCGATGCCTTCAACTCTTGTCCTGTCTGAAACTGTCCCTACGTAACTCTAACCCAATTTTGCTGCAGACTATAAAGGTCCTTGGGTCAAAATCCAAAATCTCCCTAAAGCTTTAAAAAAGAAAGGTTCCTGGGTGGCTCAGCTGGTTAAGTGTCTCTTGATTTTGGCTTGGGTCATGAGCCAAAGGCTCACATCAGGTTCTGAGCTGACAGCGTGGAGCCTGCTTGGGATTCTCTCTCTCACTCTCTCAAAAAAATAAACATTAAAAGGAAAAAAAAAAAAAAAAAAAAGGAGGACTAGAGTACCTGGCTAGTTCAGTCAATAGGGCACATAACTCCTGAGTTCAAGCCCCACTTGGGGCATAGAGCTCCCTTAAAAAAATAATAAGCAAGTAAATCAATTGCTTTTCCCCCAAAGCAATTAAACCTCAATATTATCATTTATAAAATACAGCTCTTGGCGGGGAGGGGGTTTAAATTAAATAACATGTAAATAGCTGAAGGTGGTGCTGACGTGTTACAAGTCCACAACAAAGGGTGGCAATTAAGGGAGACTTCGTGAAGGACAGACACCTCCACTGGCCACCTAACCTGGCAAGTCTGGAACTGTTAGCTTACAACACCTCAGACTACAGCCTCACCCAGAATTTAGCGGGCCTAAATCATCACCAGTTTATTCCTTGGTGTAGATCAGTCACGGAATTAGAGGGCTGCAGATTTCCCCAGCCCTTCCTTAAACCTTCTTTTCCTCTTGAAAGCAGGGCCAGGGGACTGCTGGTAGACCCTTGACAGGAAAGCTGGCCAGTGAAGACTATCCCATGCTGCCCCACACGGCTTTTTGGGCCTGCTGCCTCTAACAGAAACCCTCGCTATGAGCCCACCACTTCTCATTCTTCCAACTTCCCTGGAGTGGAAGGAAGAGGACAGTACCGGGAGGCAACCAATGGTTTCAAAGTCACCGGCCTCTTTTCTGCCACCGGTCTCCCAGGGCACAGCCTGAATGGAGAGGGGGTTTGGGCTGTTTTGTTCTACCACGTTCACGTTTACTTGTAAAACAGACTATCTGAGGGGCGCCTGGGTGGCTCAGTCGGTTAAGTGTCCGACTTCGGCTCAGGTCAGGATCTCATGGTTCATGGGTTCAAGCCTCATGTCGGGCTCTGTGCTGACAGCTAGCTCAGGGCCTGGAGCCTGTTTCGGATTCTGTGTCTCCCTCTCTCTCTGACCCTCCCCTGCTCATGCTGTCTCTCTCTCAGAAAGAAATAAGAACATTTTAAAAAATTAAAAAAAAAAAAAGACTATCTGCTTTTTCCATTGCTCGTGGCAGCTGAAGTCCTAGGGCCAAGTCTGTAGGTTGCTGGATACGAAACGAACGTGTCAGAAAGAGAAGGGAAAGCGGTAAAAGGAGAGAGTCGGAGGCTTGTGACAACTCTGCATAGTCAAGAGGATGAGAAAAGAACGTCTGCAGGGATCGCGAGGAAAAGGTGAAAATGAGCGCTCTGGGACTTGACTTTCGCCAGCTCCAAGTCGGGCTTCCCTCCCCCTTCCCACGAGACATCCAAGATGGCGCCAGGCCCGCGCGGTTGGAGGTCACCGGCACGCGGAGGGGGCAGCCCTAAGGCGCGGGAATACTGGGCCCAAGGGACGGCGTGAGGGCCAGGGTGGGACCATGCAAGGTAAGGACCTCAAAAGACTCGGGCGAGGTGGGATGTCCCGCGCGCGTGCGCGGCGCATCGCGGGCGCGAGGGCCCAAGGCCTTACCTGCTCCCAGTTCAGAGAAGACAGAAAGGGGCGGGGGGGAGGGCGGGAAGAGCGAAAGGAAGGCTCGGCGCAGGCGCGGCCTGAACCAACGAGTCGTTCTGCTAAGGATAGAAGAATTGCAGCGCGGAGGGTCGGCCCAGGCGCCACAGCGCCGCCTGCCAGCTTTGTGACTGCGTTCGGCCAGTCGCTCCACCTGGTGTCTGAGAGGAGAAACTGCAGGCGGAGCCGACCCTCTGCAGAAATGAGGACAACTCCGCGGTGGAAACCGATCTGTAACGTGGCCTGCGGTTTGGTCGGCTCAGCGTTGGGGATCTTGGGACTCACGTCCCCGTACCCAGCATGTGCAGTCACATTGCTAGCCCCGCCCACACCAGACATCCATTGCTAAACAATGTACATCGGGTTTGGGGTTCAGTGCCCAAATGTGGCAGAAGGAAAATGAAGTCATGGGCCTCCTGTCCTCTGTCGCGCAGGGAACCCCGACTTTATGGATGATAAACCCGTTCCGTGGGCGAATAGTCTGCAAAATGCCCCAGCTGCCTGCGGTGGCCTCGCTTTTATTTTCCTCTCCCTCTTTCTTATTCTAGGGAGCAGCCATGAGGAAATCAGCATCCTCGAACCAGAAGATAGGGGCTAATGATGATTGTGACTCAAGCGCCCTGACACTAAGCCTTCTCTCCGGGGCCCGGAGACAGTCAAGGAACAGTAGGCACCAGGAACCTGTGGTGAGGCTGTGAGGTCACTGCAGGCATGCCCGTGCTCGGCCCAGCCTCCATCCGTGGGAGTTAAGCAGCTCCCCATGAAGTGCTCTCATGGAAGCTTCTCGGCTTTTCCCTCGTGCCCTTTTGCTCTTCCTTTCCAAACTAAATGGGGGGGGGGGGGAGTTCCCGGACCTCATCCCTTCTTCTAGGCCTCTTGGTCTCCTAAGACAGGTTCTGAGCAGCCCCCCTGGAAGGAGGGCGGCAGGCCCACCCACTGCCCACGTCCAAACCCCAGCTACCCAGGCATCGCGCTTGAAGGCAGCACGAGAAGGACGGGGAAAGCTCACCAAACCCCCATAAGAAATAAAAAATAAAAAGAGAGCCGCGGCTGTAAATAAAGCCAAATCCGCCACCCTCTGAGGGGCCGTTTGTCCTCCCCTCCTTGGCCCCGTCCTTCCCGCCGCCCCCTCCCGGCTCCCGGGCCCCGCGGCGCCCCGGCCCCGAGCTCCTCCATTTAATCGGATTTGGGAGAAGGGGAGGATAAATCACGGCAGCAGCTTTACGGTCCCGGAGGAGAGGCGAGCCGCAGCCAGGCACACCCCGGCCGGCGATAAAAACCGCCGCTGAAAGCCCACGGAGCAATTTCCCGGGACCCCGAGCGACGCCATTACAGGAATGTAATTTTGCCCGGATGAGGCCCCGAGTTTAATTATCCTCGCGGAGGAATTTCAATGCGGCCAATCCATCTTGCAGGCGGGCGGCAGAGGGATTTATATGGGCCCGTTATTTCACACCGATCCTCCATCTGCATTTTTATGGCCCTGAGCTCCTGAAAGGGAGGGGAAGGAGTGGGGAGAAATCGGAGAAGCGGGCGAGGAGAGAAGGGTGGGGGGACTTCCCGCCTTTCCTAAATCCGCGATTCCAGCTCGCCGAGGATTCTCCCTGGTTCCCCTGCGAGTCTCCAGCATCCCTTCCGTTCCAGTTGTTGACTCGGGGTGGAAGGAGGGGACAGGTGAACAATGGCGCTGGGGATCGTTGGGAATCAATCAACAGGTATTTACCAAGTACCACGCGGTGCCAGGCACGGTGTCAGATGCTGCGAGGAGAAAGGGAAGCCGGGCCGGCAGGGAGCTCCCCTGAAGTCCCCAGACACACACACACCCCGCCCCCCGCCCACCCTGAAGTCCTTTCAGCTCTCAGCTTCACAGCCTCCCAGGCAAAAAGTCCTCCGTCCTTAGGAGCTGTCCCCGACACCAGCAAACGGTTGTTGCAGCTATTTGTTGCGACAATTTAGACCCCTCTCCGATATCGCCGGCAATCCCAAATTGGGTCTGGGACCAAGGGGCCCGGGAGGAAGCCAAAGCTGGCTCCTCCCGCGAGCTGTTAGAACCTGCAATGTTTCTTTTTCCCTTACCCCCACTCAGTAGTGGGCTCTGGATTCACGCAAACCTGGGTTTCCAAGCCGCGGTGACCTTGGGCAAGCTGTTTAACCCCTCTAAATCGATTTCCTCCTATGCAGATTTGGAATAATAATAGTGTTTATCCCACAGCAAATATTGGGATAATATATGTGATGCTTTTAGCAAGGTGCTTGGAACTCAGAGTTCAATACATGATAGTAATGATAATAATAGTTATTATTGTCATTATCATTATAGTTGGGGGCATTGCAGTTCAATTCTTCATTGCTCCCTGGAGACTCGATTGCAAGGTCCCTTCAATGATATCTCCTGAGACTCAACCTATCACTTACTGAACTTTTCCACCCGCATAAATCATGCAAAACAAGTTCTTTGACAGGTAGGTGGATGGAGAGATCTGTGGGGAGGGCTGAGTATTAGGGAGGCTATTGCTATCAGGCCTGGAGTCAGAAATTAAATCAGGAGGTGAACCGGCTACATAAAATGGTTGAGGAATTTGAGGGAGGAGTGAACTTGAAAACCGCAAAAGAGAACGTTAGCGAAGGTGTAGGGATCTTCTTAACCCAGGGCTTGGGAAAGGGGCCGTCCTCCACTTCAGTGAGGTAACGCCAGGATCCAGGAAGGAAAGGGTGTGGAGCCAGACTATCCTTTCCAATCAATCCCTTTCTTTTCCTACCAGACCATGTAACAAGGTTGGCCTGATTGGCCAGTTTTTCTAATGACTGTTAGTGGCACATTCTGACTGGCTAGCAGCCTCCCTGCACTGTGGTGATGAAGAAATGAGATTGATCTTTTCTTTCTTAGGATTGGTTAACAGCCCTCAGGGGGGCCAGAGACTCATTTTAATTGACTGGATAGGCTAGGCGGGAGGACCTGCACCTCTCCCATAGAAATTCTGAGTGTTCTTTTCCACAAAGGTCACCGAGAAAGAGTCTTGATTGGCTTATGCATGTTTGCCTTTGGACGGGAAACACAATAGCTCCGAGAAGAAAAATCAAAAGGACCTCGCAAGGCCACAGTTCATTTTGAAACCCCAAACAGAGAGATGGATTCACAGAGAGAAACATAAGAAGGATAAAGAGAGAGAGAGTAGGACACAGAGAAATGCAAAGAAAAAAAATTGCCAGAGAGAAGAGAAAGGGTTTGAATAATTTATTTTTCACTTCCGAAGGCTGAGATGAGGCTACTTTATGATGCGTTTTGCTAGATGCACATGTCACCAGCACGTGGCATAGAAAAAGGAGCTATCTTGGGAGCCAGAGACCGGGAGTCTAGTTCCAGCCTTGCTACTAACTAGCTGAATAACTTTGCAAGTTACTTCATCTCTCAGAACTCTGATTTCCTCACTTGGAAAAATCAGGGAGAAAAGTATAGACAATTTCTGAAGCTCTCTAGTGTTAACTTTCTAGGATATTCTTTCGTTCTGTGAAACAGGCACTTTTGTACAAGTTGAAAGGGCTACCTTTGTATTGCCAATAAGGACTATTTTTACTTACTTATTTACTTAGGTTTAGTAATCTCTACATCCAACATGGGACTCAAACTCATGGGACTCAAACCCTGAGATCAAGAGTCGCATGCTATTCTGGACTGAGCATCCCAGGCACCCCCAACAAGGACTATTCTTTTTATTTATTTATTTTTAACGTTTACTTATTTTTGTGAGACACAGAGAGAGACAGAGACAGAGCACAAGTGGGGGAGGGGCAGAGAGAGAGGGAGACACAGAATCTGAAGCAGGCTCCAGGCTCCGAACTGTCAGCACAGAGCCAGACACGGGACTCGAACCCACGAACTGTGAGATAATAACCTGAGAGAGCCGAAGTCAAGACACTTAACCTACAAACCAACCTATAAGCACCCCCCAACAAGGGCTATTCTTGTCTTGAACCCTTCTATTTGTGATTGTTAAGTTCAAGCTCCTGGGGCTGGTGGGTGCTGAGTGGTGGATTTCCTGTCTTCTCATGCTAAATCTGTTCCCCAGGATAGCAGGTGGTGAGCCGTCAGTAAACCTCCCAATTCCAGGAGGCAAAAAACAATAGTTGGAAGGAGGGAAAGAATCATTAGTATCCAGGCTTCTGAGGGCCGGACCAGTGGGACCTTTGGGACCAGAAGGACAGACAAACAAAATTTTGCTGGGAAAAACCCAAGTTCCTTTAAATTTGCATGATGAATTTGTACAGGTCCTACATATTTATCTAGAAGCCATGATTAAGTATCTATGTGAATGTCGATTTGGTGCTTACTGTCTGGTGGCTCCCAAGCCAAGGAACACACACAGACAAAACAAAATAAAAGTCACTGTGATATAATGTGAAGAGCTAAGGGCACAAACCAGAGATCTGAATCTAAATTTTGTAATACTACTGATTAGTTATATGACTTTGAGAAAAATCACTTCACCTCTCTGGACTTCAGTTTCTCAGCTACAAAACATGAGAGATGATAATTAAGTCCTTTATTCGGCTTTAGATGTAAATAGCATAGCTTTGTCTTTGCTGGGTTGCCCTTGTTTCCTGTGTCTTCATATAATCAATCAATGTTTACTGAGCATCTTCTATGTGCAAGGTATTGCGCTTCATGGTGTGAATGGGAATAAAACCAATGGGAATGGGAATAAAAATTATTTAAAAATAAAGAAGGGCCGCCTGAGTGGCTCAGTTGGTTAAGCAGCTGACTTCAGCTCAGTTTATGATCTCACCTTTCAGGGGCTGGAGCCCTGCTTTGGGCTCCGTGCTGAAAGCTTGGAGCCTGGAGCTCACTTCTGATTCTGTGTCTCCCTCTCTCTCTGCCCCTCCCCTGCTTGCTCTCTGTCTCTTTGTCTCTCAAAACTGAATAAAACTTAAAAAAATTTTTTAATAAAGACAAAAAATTGTCTTCATAAATTATACTCCATAAGAAAGACATGTGGCCATATAGCTATGATATGCAGCAAGATTTAATACGTTATTTAAGGAAAAATGTTGAGGAGGCAGTGTGAATTCCAGTAGAATGAACAAGGGGACACCAGGATTCAAATAGTTTTTTTCTTCTTTTAAAAAAGTATGAAATATTTAAATCACATGAAAGAACCCAAGTGACATATCGTATTTACTTAACAGACATTTGTTGATGTCCTACTATGTGCCAGGCACTGTGCTAGGAGCCCGAAACAGACATGAACAGATTAAGACAAAAATCCTTGTTTTCCATGGGGTGCCTGGCTGGCTCAGTCAGTAGAGCATGTGACTCTTGATCTTGGGGTTGTGAGTTTGAGCCCCACATTGGGGATAGAGATTATTTTTATTTAAAAAAATATTTTTTATGTCTTTATTTTATTTTGAGAGACAGAGACAGAGAGCGAGTGATGGAGGGGCAGAGAGAGAGGGAGACAGAATCTGAAGCAGGCTCCAGACTCTGAGCTGTGAGCACAGAGCCCGATGCGGGGCTCTAACCCACGGACTGTGAGATCATGACCTGAGCCAAAGTCGGACGCTTAACCAACTGAGCCACCCAGGCGCCTCTAGAGATTATTTTTTAAAAAGAAAGAAAGAAAAGAAAAATATTACCAATGCCACTGAGAGGCCCCACATGCTCCTCTTTTAGAGTAGCCCCCAAATTTTATGTTTAGTATTTCAAGATTTTTCTTCATATTTTTGCCATATATTGTTTATTTTGGCTCCCCTCTTTTTATTTTTTTTTTATCATGCTGAAAATGATATAATATTGTTTGTAGGCTCCCTTTGCTTGCTCTTTTCATTCAACATTATCTTTTTATTTTATTTATTTTTTTATTCCTAATTTTTAAAAATGTTTTATTTATTTCTGAGAGAGAGAGAGAGAGAGCATGAGCAAGGGAGGGTCAGAGAGAGAGGGAGATACAGAATCCAAAGCAGGCTCCAGGCTCTGAGCTCACTCTCAGCACAGAGCCCGATGTGGGGCTCGAACCGACAAACAATGAGATCATGACCTAAGCCAAAGTTGGAAGCCCAATGACTGAGCCACCCAGGCACCCCTCAACATTACCTTTTTAAAGAGTCGTCCATGTTGATGTGGATAACTGTAGTTCATCCATTTTCATCAATATTTAATAATCCACTCATTTTTTTTAAATTAATTCCCCTGTCAGTGAGTATTTTGGTGTGTTTCCAGCTTTTTGCCACTATAAACAATATTGCTCAGAACATGTCTTTTTTGAATATTTTTAACGTTTTTATTTTATTATTTTTGAGAGGAGGTGGGGCAGAGAGGGAGATACTAAATCTGAAACAGGCTCCAGGCTCTGAGCTGTCAGCTCAGAGGCTCGAACTCACGAACTGTAAAGTCTTGCCCTGAGCTGAAGTCGGACGCTTAACCGACTGAGCCACCCAGGCACGCCAGCTCAGAACGTTTCTGTATATGTCTCCTGGTATACATGAGCAAAAGTTTTTGCATAAAGGGAATTATTAGGTTGTACAATATGCACTTTGCCAGATAATGTCAAATTGTTTTCCAGCATTTATGCCCACCAAATAATAAGAGTTTTGGTTGCTGCCCTGTCCTTCCCAATTTTGGTATTCAGCTATCTGTTGGATATAAAATGGTATTTCACCGTGGTTTAAATTTATACTTGCTTGATTATTAACAAGGTTGAGCATCTTTTCGTTTATTTATTGGCCACTCATGTTTCTTCTTCTGTGAAATACCTATTCATGTATGTCCTTTGCCCATTTTCCTGCTGCGTTATTTGTCATCTCCCTATTGATTTTTAGGAATTAACAAATACATATAGCCTAGTACTGATCTTTTGTGAATGGCAGCTCTCTACTCACAGTTTGTAGGGGGCTTGGCATTTTAGTAAAGGCTTAAAGGATGGATGGTTTCAGTTCCGGCTCAGCGACCTCATTTAGTTGGATTAATTAATTCTTAATTCATTCATCAAATATTTATTGAATGTGTAGCCAGACATCATGCTAGACCCCGAGAATACAAATCTATCCCACATTTGCTCACCCCTTCCCACTTCCAAAATCTAGGTAGGTCCAAGCCCCTGACAGCTCTTGCTGGACCACTACAATAGCTTTCCTAGCTGGTCTCCCTGATTCCAACTGGTTTTGCCACTATCTACTCTCCACACAGTAGGTAACTAAAGTGATCTTTTTTTTTTTTTAATGTTTTATTTATTTCTAGGAGAGAGAGAGAGAGAGACAGCGTGAGCAGGGGAGGGTCAGAGAGAGAGGAAGTCACAGACTGAAACAGGCTCCAGGCTCTGAGCTGGCAGTCAGCACAGAGCCCGACGCGGGGCCCGAACTCACGAACCGCGAGATCATGACCTAAGCGAAAGTCAGACGCTTAACCGACTAAGCCACCCAGGCGCCCCTAACTAAAGTGATCTTTTAACATGTAGATCAGATAATGCAACTTAAAACCTCCCAATAGTTTTTCAGTGCTCATAGAAAAAAATTCCAGGGCTCAGCTTATTCCTACGGATATTCAGACATACCAGCTTGTTCCCACTCAGGCCCTTTGCTATTTCCTATGCCCAGAACATTCTTTTCCCGCTCATACTCTCACTCTCTCATTTCATGTAGGTCTCATTGCAAATAGCACTGCCTTAGAGACGCCTTTCCTGACCACGCCATCTAAATAGTCACTACCTTCCCTTCTTTAACTCCTTTCTTCCTTTATTTTTCTTTTAGGACTTATTATATAGCATATTATTATTAATTATTTGCTTTTTTTCTCCCTGCTAGAAGATAAGCCCCACTGGGTCAGGGACCTTCTTTACCACTGCATACTCAGTGTTTGGAATAGTGTCTGGCATATAGTAGGCTCTCAGCAGAAATTTTATGAATGATTGAACAGTGACTAATATAGAGCACATGCCCTTAAAAAGTTTATAGTTTGGGGGCGCCTGGGTGGCTCAGTTGGTTAAGCAGTTAAGCATCCGAATTCAGCTCAGGTCATGATCTCACATTTTGTGGGTTTGAGCCCTGTGTCAGGCTCTGTGCTAACAGCTCAGTCTGGAGCCTGCTTTGGATTTTGTGTCTCCCTCTCTCTCTGCCCTTTCCCTGCTCATGCTTGCTCTCAAAATAAATAAGCATTAAAATTTTTTTTTGAAGTTGATAGTCTATCAGGAAATACAGAGAATTAAAAGGCAAATTATTTTAGGGCACCTGGGTGGCTCAATCGGTTAAGCATCTGACTCTTTTGATTTTGGCTCAGGTCATGAGCTCATGGTTCTTGAGATTGAGCCCCAAGTCAGGCTCTGAGCTCTGCTTGGGATTCTCCCTCTCTCTCCTCTTCTGTCTCTCTGCCCCTCCCCTGCTTGCACGTGTTCATGACCTCTCTCTCTCTTTCTCAAAATAAATAAATAAACTGTAAAAAATAAAGCAAATAATTTCAACGCAGTGTGATAGTATTGTAAGAGGGGTAAGCATTGGACACTATGATAACGCATAGAGAGGACATGCATCCAGGTCCTGAGTACTGGTAGTCAAGGAAGGCTTCCAGGAGGTGGTAACATTTAAGACCCACATGGAGGATTTGCATAGGCAGGGAGTAGAAGAATGTTCCGTAGAAGAAGGACAGTAAATATAATGACTTTGAGGTGAGGGATTGCATGGTCTCTTCCACAAAGGGCAAGTAATTCCGTGTGGCCAGAATGAACAGTTCTGAGTGTAGCAGGGTACAGAAGGATCTTGAGCATCAAGCTAAGGCATTTGGATTTTATTCAGGAAGCAGCAAGGAATCATTTTTATTTATGTATGTATTTATTTATTTATAATTTAAAATTTTTTAATTTTTTAAATATTTATTCATTTCCGAGAGAGAGAGAGAGAGCATGAGCAGGGAGGAGCAGAGAGAGAGGGAGACACAGAATCTGAAGCAGGTTCCAGGCTCTGAGCTGTCAGCACGGAGCCAGGCGCCCCAACAAGGAGTCATTTAAACAAAAGAGTGAGAAGCTCTTGCATTTTATTTTATTATTTTATTTTTATTTTTAAGTAATCTGTACACCCAATGGGGGGCTCAAATTCACAACCCCAAGGTCAAAAGTCAAATGCTCCACCAACTGAGCCAGCCAGGTGCCCCGAAGCGCTTGTATTTTAGATTTGCACTTGAGAAAGATCATTCCAGTTCTAACGTGGAGAATGGATGACAATGGGATGACTGGGGACATAGCATTCAATAGGAGGCTGTTTTCAGAATCCAGGTGGGAGGGGCGCCTGCCTGGGTCAGTCGGTAGAGCATGCAACTCTTGATATTGGGGTTGTGAGTTTGAGCCCCACGTTCGGTGTAGAGATTACTTAAAGATAAAATCTTTAAAAAAAGGCCAGATGGGAGATGGTGTGTGGTGATAGTGGGAACGCAGAGAAGTGGGCAGAGCTCAAGAGGGTTAGAAGGAGGAAGTGATGGGCCTCAGTGGTTGTTGTGGGGAATGATAGAGAAGGGCAGATGAAGATGGCACTTGGTTTTCTGGGTTGGGTCATGAATGATGCCATTCTCTGGCTCTACCCCAAGCCTAGTCCTTTTCCATTCTAGGAACTACCCTGAGGAGCTCTTTAACCCAGGAGCTCTGCTCTCTAGGCTGACATTCCTCTAAACCTGGTCCTGTACCCAATGACCCTGCATGAATCTAACCTCTTCTCTGGGCTCCATTTTCAACACACGGAATGAAACTGAAAGGGCACCCAACTGGCTCAGTCAGTAGAACATGTGACGCTTGAGCTCCAGGTCATCAATTCAAGCTCATTGCGGGTAGAGCTTACTTACAAAATAAAAATGAGGGACACCTCATTTGGTTAAGCATCCAACTCTTTTTTTTTTTTTTAAGATTTTTTTTAACATTTATTCATTTTTGAGAGACAGAGAGAGACAGAGTGTGAGCAGGGGAGGGGCAGAGAGAGAGAGAGAGACATGGAATCCGAAGCAGGCTTCAGGCTTCGAGCTGTCAACACAGAGCCCGACATGGGTTGGCAACTCACGAACCACTTAACCATGACCTGAGCCAAAATCGGACTCTTAACCAACTGAACTATCCCGGTGTCCCAGCATCCAACTCTTGATTTCAGTTCGGATCATAATGTGACAGTGGGTTCGAACCTTGGGTCAGGCTCTGCATTGACAGTGTGGAGCCTGTTTGGGATTTTCTCTCAATCTCTCTCCCCCCACTTGCCCCCCACTTTTGCGTGTGCTCTCTCTCAAAATAAAATTTAAAAACATAAAATATATATAATATAAATAAATATATGTATAATATAAATAAAAATAAATATATATAAAAATCAAACTGAAACCACCATCTAGATAACCCTGGTTCTGTCCTTACTTTTTTTTTTAAAGACTATTTTATTTTTTAATGTTTATTTTTTTATTTTTATTTTTTTTTAATGTTTTATTTATTTCTAGGAGAGAGAGAGAGAGACAGCGTGAGCAGGGGAGGGTCAGAGAGAGAGGGAGTCACAGACTGAAACAGGCTCCAGGCTCTGAGCTGGCAGTCAGCACAGAGCCCGACGCGGGGCTCGAACCCACGAACCGCGAGATCATGACCTAAGTGAAAGTCGGACGCTTAACCGACTAAGCCACCCAGGCGCCCCTTTAATGTTTATTTATTTGAGAGAGAGAGAGAGAGAGAGACAGAGACAGAGACAGAGCGCTAGCAGGAGAGAGACCGAGAAAGAGGGAGACACAGAATGTGAAGCAGGCTCCAGGCTCTGAGCTGTCAGCACAGGGCCCGACATGGGGTTTGAACTCACAAACTGTGACATCATGACCTGAGCCAAAGTCAGATGCTTAACCGACTGAGCCACCCAGGTACCCCTAAAGATTTTATTTTTGAGTAATCTCCACATCCAGCCTGGGGCTTGAACTCCCAGCCCCAAGATCCAGAATTGCATGCCCTACTGATTGACCTAGCCAGGATCCCACTTTTCCAACCCTGACTGAGTCCCTAGGCCCACCTTGCATATTAGATTGGGAACTCCTCTAAGAACAAGGATCTTCCGCAATATTTTCTCTATAGAGGGTATGACAGGGTTGTGGCCCACTGGAGCCACTCACGCACGAGTGCTTTGGCTGCCTGAAGACTCGCTGACATAAAGGACAGAAGAAAGGTGGGACAGGGAGTAAAACGAATATGAGCTTGCAGTGTAAGTCACAGCATCTTCAGGCTGGGAAAGCAGAAGTCTTGGCGGCTGTGAGAGAACAGAGGCAAAGAAACCAGCACTGTAGTCAGCTGGAAAAGTTCTGGGTGAAAGGGGGATCTGGGAAGCTGTGAGAATGAAGAGGGGCAAGTCTAGGGCTTTCTAGGCACAAAGGACAGAATGGGAAGGGCAGGAGGAAAAGAGTCGGTGTCATAGTGAGACTAACAGGCTTACCCCTAAGGGGCCCAGGGCAAGATAAAATATATATATATATATAGGCCTACATACCAAATGTATAAATATGTCACAGTTATAAATCAAAGGTAACAGATTGTTAAATAAAACATGTTCTAGGGCGCCTGGGTGGCTCAGTCGGTTAAGGGTCTGACTTCAGCCTAGGTCATGATCTCGCCTTCCCGAGTTCGAGCCCCACATGGGGCTCTGTGCTGACAGCTCAGAGCCTGGAGTCTGTTTCAGATTCTGTGTCTCCTTCTCTCTCTGCCCCTCCCCCACTCGCACTCTGTCTCTCAAAAATAAACAAGGATTAAAAAAATTTAAGAACAAAACAAAACATGTTCTGCCCTCTTATCTTGACAACTATATCAATGTCAACTGGAAGGTTTATATTTGGAATTCTGGGACTCTTCTGGCCCCTAGTCTGACCTTTGGGATTCTCTTTCCGTTACAGGCTCTGTCCTGCTGCCTGAGGGGCCTCACACAAAAGTGTGTGCTCAGGGCAGCCACACATCTGAACTCCGTCCACACTCCGGGACCACAGGGCTAGTGAGTGGTATTCTCCCAGCAGCTCCTTCTGTGCTTTTAGGAGACTGGACTCAGGAAGAAGGCCTGGAAGTGGGCTCAGGGCTGCTTGGCAAGGGATTTTGCCAACTGGAGGATGGTTCAGAATGGGAGAGGCATGAGCTCTGGTTAGGCACATCCCCTTGGCCTGAAGTTATCCTCACTCTGGAGGAAGAGAGCTTCTAAAACAGGCATCCAAGGTAGAGGTCTGTTAGGCCAGGACTAAGGGCATAGACTCTGGAATCATAGATTGGGCTCAAATCTCTATTCTGATATTTCCTCTTCTTTGAATCTGGGCAAGCTCTCTGAGCCTCAGTCTCCTTACTTATAAAATAGGGATAATAAAGAGCCTAAGTGTCCATCAACGGACGAATGGATCAAGAAGATGTGGCTTATCTATACCATGGAATACTACATGGCAATGAGAAACAATGAAATCTGGCATGTGTAGCAACATGGATGGACCTTGAGGGTGTTATGCTGAGTGAAATAAGTCAGGCAGAGAAAGACAGATATCATACGTTTGCACGTATAGGAGGATTAGGAGGAACTTAACGGAGGACCATGGGGGAGAAGAAGGGGGGAAATGGTGGGGGAAAGGGAGAGAGGCAAACCATGAGAGACTTTTGAATGCTGACAAAAACTGAGGACTGATGGA